>NC_092718.1:40479687-40618625 GCF_047496885.1 Scyliorhinus torazame
CGGCTCAAGGGTTCACCAGGCGGTGGCAACCGTTCGTCGAATATCTTGCGGAAAGATAGATGGGGGAAAAAAGAAGGCAGCAGCAGCAGCCCAGGACTTGGGGGGGGGGGGGGGGGGGTATAGCCTGACAAGGCAGTTGCCAATTAGGGCTAGTTTTCATTTTTGTTATTTAATATTTATTTATTTGTTGTTTTTTGTTTATATAAAAAAGGTCATTATTATCTGTATTGTTATAATGTTGTGTAAAGGGTGCACAATGTACTGTGTTGGTTGACCAAAAATTTTCAATAAAATATTTATTAAAAAAAAACATGCATTTGGCATATTAGCAGCCTGGAGGAAGGTGGTTTTTACCACACATGATAGAAACCCCCATGCAATGCAGCAGCGTTTAAATATTTCAACTAATTAACATGCTTTCCAAATTTTTTGATAATGAGGCAAAACCCAACTGCCATCCCAACATAAAGCAATTGTTCCAGTTGAGCCATTAAAAAAAATTTGTTGCGGGGGAAATTTGCATACGTCCGTGTGCTCACCCTAACTTGAAGGTGTACCTGAGCAAGAGACCCTAGCTGTTCAAGTGAAGACAGGCATCCAGCAGAGGGCAGTAGAGCGGGGCTGCTGATTGGCTGTTGTGGGGAAAATTTCTATATGTCCGTGTACCCACCCTAACTTGAAGGTGGTTTGTGGAGGAGCTGTTGTCAAGTGACAAAGAACAACAAAGAACAAAGAAATGTACAGCACAGGAACAGGCCCTTCTGCCCTCCAAGCCCGCGCCGACCATACTGCCCGAATAAACTACAATCTTCTACACTTCCTGGGTCCGTATCCTTCTATTCCCATCCTATTCATATATTTGTCAAGCTGCCCCTTAAATGTCCCTATCGTCCCTGCTTCCACTACCTCCTCCGGTAGCGAGTTCCAGGTACCCACTACCCTCTGCGTAAAAAACTTGCCTTGTACATCTACTCTAAACCTTGCCCCTCTCACCTTAAACCTATGCCCCCTAGTAATTGACCCCTCTACCCTGGGGAAAAGCCTCTGACTATCCACTCTGTCTATGCCCCTCATAAGTTTGTAGACCTCTATCAGGTCGTCCCTCAACCTCCTTCGTTCCAGTGAGAACAAATCGAGTTTATTCAATCGCTCCTCATAGCTTATGCCCTCCATACCAGGCAACATTCTGGTAAATCTCTTCTGCACCCTCTCTAAAGCCTCCACATCCTTCTGGTAGTGTGGCGACCAGAATTGAACGCTATACTCCAAGTGTGGCCCAACTAAGGTTCTATACAGCTGCAACATGACTTGCCAATTCTTATACTCAATGCCCCGGCCAATGAAGGCAAGCATGCCGTATGCCTTCTTGACTACCTTCTCCACCTGTGTTGCCCCTTTCAATGACCTGTGGACCTGTACTCCTAGATCTCTTTGACTTTCAATACTCTTGAGGGTTCTACCATTCACTGTATATTCCCTACCTGCATTAGACCTTCCAAAATGCATTACCTCACATTTGTCCGGATTAAACTCCATCTGCCATCTCTCCGCCCAAGTCTCCAGACAATCTAAATCCTTCTGTATCCTCAGACAGTCCTCATCGCTATCCGCAATTCCACCAACCTTTGTGTCGTCTGCAAACTTACTAATCAGACCAGTTACATTTTCCTCCAAATCATTTATATATACTACAAAGAGCAAAGGTCCCAGCACTGATCCCTGTGGAACACCACTGGTCACAGCCCTCCAATTAGAAAAGCATCCCTCCATTGCTACCCTCTGCCTTCTATGGCCTAGCCAGTTCTGTATCCACCTTGCCAGTTCACCCCTGATCCCGTGTGACTTCACCTTTTGTACTAGTCTACCATGAGGAACCTTGTCAAAGGCCTTACTGAAGTCCATATAGACAACATCTACTGCCCTACCTGCATCAATCATCTTAGTGACCTCCTCGAAAAACTCTATCAAGTTAGTGAGACACGACCTCCCCTTCACAAAACCGTGCTGCCTCTCACTAATACGTCCATTTGCTTCCAAATGGGAGTAGATCCTGTCTCTAAGAATTCTCTCCAGTAATTTCCCTACCACTGAAGTAAGGCTCACCGGCCTGTAGTTCCCGGGATTATCCTTGCTACCCTTCTTAAACAGAGGAACAACATTGGCTATTCTCCAGTCCTTAAACCCAAACACTACCCCAGACACTTAAACCCAAAACACTTCTTCAGTGTTTCCCTCCCTACCCCCTCCTTTAACCAATAAAAATCAACCTCTGTAAAGATCAAGCGGAAGGTTCGAGGGCAGGTAGAAGTAGAAAGAAGTTGAACCGTGACGTCACAGCCTGCAGGTAAGGGATTGGCTGGTGACTGGTAAGTAGTTTTTCGTATTTTCCCTCAGGTGTTATCGTGCGGGGCGCAGAAGTTGCTGAGTGAGTGCTTGCTGAGAAGGGGAGTGAATAACAGGCAAGCTCTTTCTTTCTTTTTTTATCTAGAGGGGATGGCAGGGAAGGTAGTGCAATGTTCCTCCTGCAGAATGTTTGAGGTGAGGGACGATGTCAGTGTCCCTGCTGATTTCATCTGTGGGAAGTGCACCCACCTCCAGCTCCTCAGAAACCGCGTTAGGGAACTGGAGCTGGATGAACTTCGGATCATTCGGGAGGTAGAGGTGGTCATAGATAGAAGCTTCAGGGATGTAGTTACTCCGAAGAATAAAGGTAGATGGGTGACGGTGAGAGGGGCCGCGAGGAAGCAGACAGTACAGGAATCCACTGTGGTCGTTCACCTTAGTAACAAGTATACCGCTTTGGATACTGTTGGGAGGGGGGGGGGGGGGGGGGGGGGGGGGGGGGGGGAGGAGACTTACCAGGGGTAAGCCATGGGGTACAGGTCTCTGGCACAGAGTCTGTCCCTGTTGCTCAGAAGGGAAGGGGGGGAGAGGAGTAGAGCATTAAGTCATTGGAGACTCCATAGTTAGGGGGATAGATAGGAGATTCTGTGGGAACAAGAGAGACTCCCAGGTGCCAGGGTGCGTGATGTCTCGGATCGTGTTTTCGGGATCCTTAAGAGGGAGGGGGAGCAGCCCCAAGTCGTGGTCCACATAGGTACCAACGATATAGGTAGGGATAGGGATGTAAGGCAGGAATTCAGGGAGCTAGGGTGGAAACTTAGATCCAGAAAAAACAGAGTTATTATCTCTGGGTTGTTACCCGTGCCACGTGATAGCGAGACGAGGAATAGGGAGAGAGAGGAGTTGAACACGTGGCTACAGGGATGGTACAGGAGGGAGGGTTTAAGATTTCTGGATAATTGGGGCTCATTCTGGGGTCGGTGGGACCTCTACAAACGGGATGGTCTACACCTGGACCAGAGGGGTACCAATATCCTGGGGGGGGACATTTGCCAATGCTCTTCGGGAGGGTTTAAACTAGTTCAGCAGGGGATTGGGAACCTGAATTATAGCTCCAGTATACAGGAGATTGAGAGTAGTGAGGTCATGAGTAAGGTTTTAAAGTTGCAGGAGTGAACCGGCAGGCAGGAAGGTGGTTTAAAGTGTGTCTTCTTCAATGCCAGGAGCATCCGGAATAAGGTGGGTGAACTTGCGGCATGGGTTGGTACCTGCGACTTCGATGTTGTGGCCATTTCGGAGACATGGATAGAGCAGGGACAGGAATAGTTGTTGCAGGTGCCGAGGTTTAGATATTTCAGTAAGCTCAGCGAATGTGGTAAAAGACGGGGAGGGATGGCATTGTTAGTCAAGGACAGTATTACGGTGGCAGAAAGGACGTTTGATGAGGACTCGTCTACTGAGGTAGTATGGGCTGAGGTTAGAAACAGGGGTTTTCTATAGGCCTCCGAAAAGTTCCAGAGATGTAGAGGAAAGGATTGCAAAGATGATTCTGGATAGGAGCGAAAGCAACAGGGTAGTTGTTATGGGGGACTTTAGCTTTCCAAATATTGACTGGAAACGCTATAGTTCGAGTACTTTAGATGGGCCAACGAGAGGCGAGGCCATATTGGATTTGGTACTGGATAATGAACCAGACAGGTGTTCGATTTGGAGGTAGGTGAGCACTTTGCTGATAGTGACCACATTTCGATTAAGTTTACTTTAGTGATGGAAAGGGATAGGTATATATCGCAGGGCAAGAGTTATATCTGGGGGAAAGGCAATTATGAATGCGATCAGGCAAGACTTAGGATGCATCGGGTGGAGAGGAAAACTGCAGGGGATGGGCACAATGGAAATGTGGAGCTTGTTAAAGGAACAGCTACTGCGTGTCCTTGATAAGTATGTTCCTGTCAGGCAGGGAGGAAGTGGTCGAGCAAAGGAACCGTGGTTTACTAAAGCAGTCAAAACACTTGTCAAGAGGAAGGAGGCAGCTTATGTAAAGATGAGACATGAAGGTTCAGTTAGGGCGTTGAGTTACCAGTTAGCTAGGAAGGACATAAAGAAAGAGCTAAGAAGAGCCAGGAGGGGACATGAGAAGTCTTCGGCAGGTAGGATCAAGGATAACCCTAAAGCTTTCTGTAGATATGTCAGGAATAAAAGAATGACTAGGGTAAGAGTCGGGCCAGTCAAGGACAGTAGTGGGATGTTGTGCTTGGAGTCCGAGGAGATAGGAGAGGTGCTAAATGAATATTTTTCGTCTATATTCACACAGGAAAAAGACTATGTTGTCGAGGAGAATACTGAGATTCAGGATACTGGACTAGAAGGGCTTGAGGTTCATAAGGAGGAGGTGTTAGCAATTCTGGAAAGTGTGAAAATAGATAAGTCCCCTGGGCCGGATGGGATTTATCCTAGGATTCTCTGGGAAGCTAGGGAGGAAATTGCGGAGCCTTTGGCTTTGATCTTTAAGTCATCTTTGTCTACAGGAATAGTGCCAGAAGGTTGGAGGATAGCAAATGTTGTCCCTTGTTCAAGAACGGGAGTAGAGACAACCCCGGTAACTATAGACCAGTGAGCCTTACTTCTGTTGTGGGCAAAATCTTGGAAAGGTTTATAAGAGATAGGATCTATAATCATCTGGAAAGGAAAATTTGATTAGAGATAGTCAACACTGTTTTGTGAAGGGTAGGTCGTGCCTCACAAACCTTATTGAGTTCTTTGAGAAGGTGACCGAACAGGTGGATGAGGGTAAAGCAGTTGATGTGGTGTATATGGATTGCAGTAAAGCGTTTGATAAGGTTCCCCATGGTAGGCT
Source organism: Scyliorhinus torazame (assembly GCF_047496885.1). NCBI lineage: Eukaryota > Metazoa > Chordata > Chondrichthyes > Carcharhiniformes > Scyliorhinidae > Scyliorhinus > Scyliorhinus torazame. The sequence goes on from NC_092718.1 coordinate 40,484,888, forward strand.
ACTGCAGAAAATACGGAGGCATGGGATTCAGGGTGATTTAGCAGTTTGGATCAGAAATTGGCTAGCTGGAAGAAGACAAAGGGTGGTGGTTGATGGGAAATGTTCAGACTGGAGTCCAGTTGCTAGTGGTGTACCACAAGGATCTGTTTTGGGGCCACTGCTGTTTGTTATTTTTCTAAATGACCTGGAGGAGGGCGTAGAAGGATGTGTGAGTAAATTTGCAGATGACACTAAAGTCGGTGGAGTTGTGGACGGTGCGGAAGGATGTTACAAGTTACAGAGGGACATAGATAAGCTGCAGCGCTGGCTGGAGAGGTGGCAAATGGAGTTTAATGCAGAAAAGTGTGAGGTGATTCATTTGGGAAGGAATAACAGGAAGACAGAGTACTGGGTTAATGGTAAGATTCTTGGCAGTGTGGATGAGCAGAGAGATCTCGGTGTCCATGCACATAGATCATGTTGCAGCCGTACAAAACTCCGGTGCGGCCGCATTTGGAGTACTGCGTGCAATTCTGGTCGCCGCATTATAGGAAGGATGTAGAAGCATTGGAAAGGGTGCAGAGGAGATTTACCAAAATGTTGCCTATTATGGAGGGAAGATCTTATGAGGAAAGGCTGAGGGACTTGAGGCTGTTTTCATTAGAAAGAAGAAGGTTAAGAGGTGACTTAATTGAGGCATACAAGATGATCAGAGGATTGGATAGGGTGGACAGTGAGAGCCTTTTTCCTCGGATGGTGATGTCTAGCACGAGGGGACATAGCTTTAAATTGAGGGGAGATAGATATAGGACAGATGTCAGAGGTAGGTTCTTTACTCAGAGAGTAGTAAGGGCGTGGAATGCCCTGCCTGCAACAGTAGTGGACTCGCTAACACGAAGGGCATTCAAATGGTCATTGGATAGACATATGGACGATAAGGGAATAGTGTAGATGGGCTTTAGTGGTTTCACAGGTCGGCGCAACATCGAGGGCCGAAGGGCCTGTACTGCGCTGTAATGTTCTATGTTCTATCTATCATGCTTAAACTATCTGATATCAAGCTTATTACCAATATTAATATTTCAACAACTACCATTACACCTCATCTACTGTCTTTGTAGTTATACTTATCAGAATCACTGATCCAACATCCAATCTTCAGCAAATTTCTCTCCTTACATAGTAGGAAGATTGAAGCCATCATGTTCAAATCCTACCACAAACTTATGTACACTTTCCACCAATTCTATCTTTCTCTCCAAGCACTATCTCAGGTTAAACGAGGCTCGTCATGTACTCGCCATTATTTCAACCTCGAGCTGAGCTCCTGACCTTCATCACAACGAACCGGCTACCCCCACCTCAAAAGTCATTCATTCAGACTCTGCCTATCTGCTCCTGCCTCCCTCCCCTGAAGCATATCTGGGACTCCTCAAGTCCCAACAATTCCAAAGATTTCCTGTCAACCTCCCATCCTCCAGCCTTAAATGTGTGCCTGAATCCCTGATGTGGAGATGATGGCGTAAGCCTGGGGTGGGCACAGTAAGAAGTCTTACAACACCAGGTTAAAGTCCAACAGGTTTATTTGGAATCACGAACTTTCGGAACGCAGCTCCTTCATTGGTCTGCATCCCAACACCAACCTGTTCTCTGGTCCTCACTGACCGACAGTGACTGCTCGCTCCCATAGTTCACATTTAAAATTCTATCCCTCAATGTTTAAATTCCTCTTGGTCTCACCATCTCTGAACTCCTCCAGCCCTAGAGTCACACTCTCACAAACTCTTCAGGTCTCTGATTTTGACCTCCTGTGCATCCACCCCTTCCCCTTCATTCAATCATTAGCATCCATGCTTTCACCCGAGATCCCACTCAAATTCTCTCCAAACCACCTTTTTGGGAGAATTTCATGGTTTTCCGTTGTCCTTGAAGTGTATCGGCACATTTTTATTAAGTTAGAGGCACTATACAAAGCAAGCTGCTGTTGCATAGTTGCTTGTTTCTTTACAGCAAACTACTTACCTTGAATAACCAACACTTGCATCTTATCAGTAAAGAGCTTCCTGATGCAAGCCTAAAAGCACAGCTGTAATTCAATTAAATTAACATGCTCGTCAAGGCTAGGGAGTCACCACATCAACTCCTAGGTTCTCAAACAGAAACTACCTGGAACATTTTACAATGGGGCTGCACGTGTAGCATTTCATCAAGAATCAGATTTTCTTTTGAAAAAAAATTACATTGAGTTGATTTATTGAGGTATATAAAGCAACTATTTTAATGACTTTCCAGGCAGTCAGTCCCTTGCTACACAATTAATAGCAAGTGTGACCACAGTAATACAGATTGATTTAATTATAGGATAATGCCGAAGGTCATTGATTACCTTTCAAAATGATGTATGGCCCAGCAATCAAATCCATTGTCACCTGCTTCTTGCAATTATTTTGAACAGATCGGTTTTGGTGTTAAGTACTCAAACAGGTAATTGAGAGGGGTGCAAAACTACTGTTTCAAAAGTAGAAAAAAAGGTCCAGGACAACTAATAATAATCATACATAGTTCATTGTGGAGTTCTAAAAGAAATACCAACTTGTAGTGTGTAACTAAACACATCCATAATTTTTCTGCTTGCACAATGAAGGTCATTTTCTTTCCATTATTAGTGAGTCAATCATGAGCTATTACTTATGGTCATGCTGGGTTTTACCAAATGAATGGAAAATGTAACAGTACTACATGCGGGACCAGCAGTGCTCTTCATTTCAGAAGCATTGCAGTGCTACCCTTTCTGCTGCAGCTATTATCATGTGAGAGTACCTTTACAAAATGGGTGTGCATATAAATATCTGTAGTGAGAGTACCATTAAGAGGTGATCGATAAGAAGGTGCCAGATCTCTTTAAAGAATTTACTTGTGTGGGTAAAGTTTACTCATGTGTATCAGGAGGAGCAGGTAAAGAAGTCACAATGGAAGAGATACGAGAGCTAGTCAATCTTTAATGGTAAGAGATGAGGAGTTATGTAGTTTGGGAAGAATGTTGCCAGAAAAGGTGGTAATATGTGGAATTCAGGGCGAGAGGAGTAGCGTTCCATTATGTAAGGTAAGGTTGGAAAGTCCAGTGAAGAGTGGTGAAGTGATAGTGGGAGTAATAGAGAAACTATCTTGTCCAGGAATACAGTTTATCTTGGGTAATGATATAGCTGGATCGCAGGTGGGAGTGATGCCTACAGTGGTTGATAAGCCAGTGGAGAATCAGACAACTGAAGTGTTCAAGGACGAATATCCTGGGATTTTTCCGGATTGTGTAGTAACAAGGTCGCAAAGTCACAGGTTAAGACAAGAAGAGAAATCAGAGAGTGAAGATGAAGTTGAAGTGCAATTATCAAAAACTATTTTTGATCAGATGGTTGAAAAAGAACAAGAACAGGTGGAGGATGAGGCGGATATTTTTAGTTCAGGAAAATTGGCGGAGTTACAACAGAAAGATGTAGAAATAAAACGGATGTATCAGAAAGCATACACAGAAGAGGAATCTGAGTGTATACCAGAGTGTTATTACCGTAAAAGTGATGTCTTGATGAGAAAATGGAGACCTTTACATATGCAGGCGGATGAAAAGTGGGCACAAGTTCATCAAGTAGTATTGCTGTTACGGTATATAAAGGAGATATGCGATTTGCACATGAGGTACCAGTGAGAGGTCAATTGGGGATAAGGAAAACTCAAGCTAAAATCCAAAAACATTTTTATTGGCCTGGACGACATAAAGACGTAGTTAAATTTTGTCAATCATGTCACACATGTCAAATGATAGGGAAACCTCAAGCATAATTGAAGTGGGTTGCAGCCAATGGAACTCACCCATAGTGATGGTACCTAAATCAGATGGTACCCAAAGGTGGTGTGTGGACGAGAGAAAGGTTAATGCAGTTACAAGAACGAACTCTTATCCGTTTGGAGGATTGCATTGAGAAAGTGGGACAATCAGCTTTTATTTCCAAACTGGATTTACTTAAAGGTTACTGGCAGGTACCTTTATCCGAAAGGGCGAAGGAGATTTCAGCTTTTGTGACTCCAGATTGGTATATACCAATTCAAAGTTATGCCATTTGGCATGAAAAACGCACCAGCCACATGTCAACGGTTCACTGACAAAGTTGTTTCAGGATTACCCAATTGTGCGGTATACATCGACGATCTGGTAATTTTCAGCCAGACATGGACAGAACACTTGACACATCTGATGGAGTTATTCGATCGATTCCAGGAGGCGGGTTTGGTGATAAACCTAGCCAAAAGTGAATTTGGAAAGGCCCAAGTCACTTTCCTTGAGAAGTTTCCGATACCCACAAGACGAAGGGAATTAATGCGATTTCTTGGCATGAGTGGATTTGATCGAACATTTGTGCAAAGGTTTTGCAGTGTGATTGGTCCACTGATGGACTTGCTGAAGAAACGTCGAAAATTTCAGTGGTCAGTGGACTTTCAAGACATTTGACAGCCTGAAAGCTGTGATAACCAATGCTCCTGTGTTGGAGTATTGCAAGGGACTCTGCGATCAGATTGAACTAAAGTATCTGACTTTAAAGAGAAATGCCGAGGTGTAGAGAAATGGATGGATCGTGCAGAGACCTTCTTGTTCAAAGAGACTGTCAATCGAGAAGGTATTCAGTCGGAGGAAGAAGAACAAAAATGGACTATATTATTGTACCTGTTTGCGTGTGTTGTTTTTTTTTTTAAACAAAAAAGTATATTTACTGTGTGCATTTCCTAAAGGATAGTGAAAAGGTGAAAAATGAAACCATCTTGAAGTTGATTTTTTTTTTCTTGGGGTGGGGGGGGGGGGGGGGGGGAGGTTTCATTTCATGTGAGAGTACCTTTAAGAAATGGGTGTTTACTACTGCAGGGATGTCAGAGAGTGGGTGGAGCTGGGCTGTGTCAGCTTTTTATTTTGTTTTAGGCTGTTTGCTGCAGGGTGTGTTTTAGTTTTGTTTTCAGTGTTGGAGCTGAAGCCAGACAGAGCAGGTGTACTGTTGATCTCTCTGCCATGAAAAGACTATCTCTTGATCATTTGATGAATTCAGAATTCTAAATGTTCTCAGTAGTGAATTCTTTGGGGGTTAAATTTGAATTGATGGTTGCTAAGATGTTCACTGTATGTCTTGAAAAGGTTAACTTGAGTTCATAGAATAAACATTGTTTTGCTTTAAAAAATACTTTTCCATTTCTGCTCTACCACACCTGTAGAGTGGGCCGTGTGCTCCCCATACCATAATCTATTAAAAGTTGTGGGTGAGGTGAACTCCATGATACACTTTGGGGTTCTGTAAACCCTGGCCCATAACACTATCAGTTATACACCTATAATCAGTTCCAAACTGGCACGGGTGGGTAGCAGTGGGATACTGTCGTTGTTGTGTGCCTGAGGGCAGAGCAGAGCAGAGCAGAAATTTGCCCACATGACCCCAGTGCTTAAACATTAATGAGGTGCCAACAGTACAGTGGCCTCTATTATTGAGAATGTACAAGTAGTACAGGCGACTGCATGGAATCTTTGCAAACAAATTTTAATAACTACAGCATCAGCTGTAATGTAATTGGACAACGTAACAATGCCTGATAATGTCACAAACACTCTTCAAAACTTAGCACACTTAAACCAGTGATCTTTCATAGAATTTACAGTGCACAAGGAGGCCATTTGGCCCATCGGGTCTGCACCAGCCCTCGGAAAGTGCAACCTACTTAAGCCCATCCCTCCACCCTATCCCCGTAACCCCACCTAAACTTTTGGACACGAAGGGGCAATAAAGCATAGCCGATCCATCTAACCTGAAAATCTTTGATGTGGAGATGCCGGCGTTGGACTGGGGTGAGCACAGTAAGAAGTCTTACAACACCAGGTTAAAGTCCAATAGGTTTGTTTAGAATCACTAGCTTTCGGAGCACTACCCCTTCACCCGAGGAAGGAGCAGTACTCAGAAAGCTAGTGATTCGAAACAAACCTGTTGGACTTTAACCTTGTGTTGTAAGACTTCTTATTGAAAATCTTTGGACTGTGGGGGGAAACAGGAGCACCTGGAGGAAAACCATGCAGGCATGGGGAGAAAGTGTAAACTCCATGCAGACAGTCATGTGAGGCCGGAATTGAACCGGGACCCTGGAGCTGTGAGGCGGCAGTGCTAATCACTGTGCCACCGTGCGGCCCTTGCACCGGTTATATTATAGTTCCTATGTCAAAAAACAAATGGATGCCAGATTTTAAATACTGGCTTATTTTCACTCCATTTGCCTTCCAAAAATTTCTGACAGAAAGCAAGTATCCTGAGGCAAGTATACCTCTGCAGCAATGTCCTGGGGCTGACTAGGTCTCTCCAATAACCACAACCGTCTTACGTCTGTGATTCCATTCAGTAGAGTTATGCCCTATTCCTACTGACTTCAGTTTTACACAGTGTTAAATGCTGCCTTGATGCCAAAGTCACATCCAACCACCTGCTGCACAGAGGCTGTCGGGACACGGGACAGGTACGCCCCGGAAATGTAGGGGCAGTTGATTCTGGACACTCCAATCCCAGGCGTCAAAAAGGTGAAGACGCTGGAGTCAGTATGGAGAGTCCGCCAACCCAGCAAATGCACAGTCCGTACTCCCACCCGAGGTCGAGCACACCAATGTAAAGTCGGTCTTGGTGCATGAGGTCTTCAGCCCAGGAGGAGCTCAGGAAACCTCAGTCAGTGCTCCCACCCTGGAAAGACCACACCGATGTAATCAGGCGTCCGCCCTGCCAAGAGGAGCTGCTGGTGTGCAAGGTCTTCAGACCGGGAGGGGCTCAGAAAACACACTGTCCACTGGATCCCCTTGCCCTGGAACAAGCACACCTGATGCAAGTGAAAAGTGTTGTCCTTGCTGAAGGCAGTTGAGTTGGTTATGGGCGAGAGAACAAGGCCCCGTAGGGCCCTCAGCCCTGGAGAGGCCCAACAAACAAGCAGTCCAATGGGCTCCGCTCCCACCTTGGTATTGAAGTCTTGAAGTCGCCTTCTTGTCTTCTCTCTCCTCTTCTTCCTTCCCTCCCTCCTTTCTCCAGTCAGCTCAGCAGCAAGCAGCACTGGAAACAAGCAGCAAAAGGAGCAACAGCAACATAGAGAGTGAGCAGCCACTCCCCACGACAGCAAAAAGTTCACAACTCCACTGCACTGGGGGTGCCTGCTTCCGGCTGGTCATGTGAAATTCCCCTTAATTGGAGAAAAAAAAACTTTTAAAATGACTGAGTGCAATTCTCCTGTACCATTGCACATTGCTTCGATTCACATAATCATGTAATGCCCTCTTGAATGCCTCGATTGAACCCGCTTCCACCACACTTCAAGTCAGCGCATTCCAGGCCTGCAACATTCGCTGTGTGAAAATGTTTTTCTCACATCACATTTGCTTCTGTTGCAAATCATTTCAAATGCATGCCCTCTCGTTCTTCATTCTTACCCAAGCAGGAACAGTGTCCCCTTACTCTGTCCATTATTTTAAACACCTTTATCAATCTCCTCTCAGACCCTCTCCCAAGGAGAACAGTCCTAACCTATCCAATCTAACTACATAACTGAAGTGTCTCAACCCTGGGACCACTCTTGTGAACCTCTTATGCGCTCTCCCCAAGGCACCAGAAGGATATCTGAAGTGATTTACCGGTTACTACAACTTGTGGAAAAAGAGTTGAAATAACTATGGATAGCAGTGGCTGGACCTCAAGAGTTGGTTAAAAAACAGTTCAGCCAAATAAATCCCACTGGGGTTGGGCTAAAATCCTGGACTGGATTTGCTGTTAGAAGTGGAGCAGAAGCTGTGTTTAAAAATGTCATTTGGTAAATCTGGTCTTCATTTCAAAATGCAAATCGCTACGGGAAAGTGTAATCGAGAGAGATTTAAAAATATATTTTTGGGAATGCTGTGTGGAATCTCTCATGTGACAATCATCAAGGGGGATTCTGAGGAGACAGCCACAAAAATTCACTTGAGTTTCAGAGTGGAAAGTGTATTTGACCACAGTCAAATTGCGTGTTTAAAAGGGACTGTATGCTAATGAGACCATTGTAGATTAAGATGCACTTTGTAATCTGTGTTAATCCTAAAACCTGTGTGTAATTGTTAAGGCAGAGGGGAAGTAACGGTGTACTGTATCATAATCCAGTTTTTTCATGGCCAACCGTCCTATCCGAAGTGATGAAGTGATTTACCGGTTACTCCAGCTTGTGGAATAAGAGTTGAAATAACTATGGACATATGGAAATAACCCGCACATTATTGGACTGTGGGAGCAAACCGGAACATCCGGAGGAAATCCACGCAGAAAAGGGCAGAATTGACAAACTCCACACAGACAGTGACGCAAGGCTGGAATTGATCCCAGGCCCCTGGCGCTATGAGGCAGCAGTGCTAACCGCTGTGCCACCATGCTGAGCCAGGGTTCCATTCTGGAATCTTCCCATCCAGTTATATCATCTGGGATTGTACCAGGTCCATATTTGGGGAAAAGTACCTTACACAAATGACTAGGCAAGAGTCTTCTATGATGCAAATAACAAGACTGGGAAAAGGTTCGCTCCAATGACATCACAGCTGCAAAAGATGTAGTGGTCTCTCGAAGCACGGAATATTAGTTCAGGCAACCAATGACTCATGGCTAAAAAGCCTCTGAGCAAATAGGCATTGAGAGGTTATGATGGGGGAATTGGGAAGAATGCCTACTTACCCATTAGGCTGGAGTTCATGAACGGTGTTGGTGACAATCCTTCATGGGTTCCTAATCGACTTTCATTCAAATGTTCACCATAATGTGGACTGTCTGCGAAGGCCTGGGGAAAAAGATCAGTATCCATGAAGCAGTCACATTAATTGAATATAAAATGTACATCACTTTGAAGACCAAATATCGCAAAAAATTAACCAAAGTGCCAGCTTCAATTATGCCACAAATTCTGTGCTGAGTATTTTATGTTTGTATCCAAAGATCTTCCACTGAATGGTCCCAGTAACTCAACATTTAATGGCAGTTTTGCTTCGATGCTGGTGTAGTATATCATAGCAAAAACAGACAGGAATGCTGGTCTGTTATAGAATGCTACAAAAATTCTTGCTTAAGGTTTCAATGCAACAAGGTATGGGCCTAAATACAATGAAGACATGCTCATCTATGTCTTGTGTAGCAAATTGTTGCTCAACATTATCATACATCCAGAGGTAATTAAAAAATGGCAAAATGAAAACATCAGTATGAGCTATTAAATTAACCATTACCTCAAATACCAAATGGTTTTAGCATCCAAGAAACTGAAAGATGAGGGAGTTAAACACCAATCCACTATTTACGCAGGTAGCAGAGACTACTCAGTCATCAAGCATCCAGCACAAATTGAAGTGATAGTGTGTCACTCTGAAGCTAGAACAAAATCAGAAAATGCCAGAAATGATCAGGTCAGACAGCAACTGGAGACAAAGAAGCAGAGCTAATATTTCAGGTTGACGTCCGTCGATCAGAAGCTCATTAAGCCGAAACTTGTCTCTCGCCACAGATGCTGCCTGACCTGCTGAGCATTCCCATCCGTGTTTTTATTTCAGATTTACAACATCTGCAGTATTTTACTTCAGTAATAGTTCCCAAAAGCTGGCACCTGCGAACCAATAGGTAACAATTTCTTGAAAGTCTTCACCACAAGATTCTGGAGAATGTTAGTATGCCAAAATCAGGAGTACCAATGAAATAAAGGCAAATGGATTCCAACATACACCAACTCATGAGCGGTGATGACAGCGAGTCATTTTGCAGGCCCACCATGAATGGTGTTGCAGAAAATAAGGATTTTAAGAAGGAATGCATCCAAGCAGTCAATGCAAAATTGTACACTTTAGGCATCAGCATAATTGCAGGAGTGGAGCATGAAACATCTGCCTTAACAGCTGGATGGCAGTGAATTTTGGAATAAACTCCAGGAGGTGGTCATGCTGTTAATTCCTATTCCCAAGACAAGCAAGGAGATGAAAAACATATGCAAATTTGAACACGAGCAAAAATAAGAATCCTGAGGGTTCTTCCAGAGAAACATACCATCCACATAGCACATTAAATTTGGTAGGGCATACACAGTGTCAGCCATAGTTCAGTTGATAGCATGCTTTACCTTTAGGACGGAGATGGAGATTTATCCTCTCTGGCTGGCCAACATCTATCTCTCAAACAAAAAACACGCTGCTGTTTGCAGGACTTTGGTACATGAAAAAGCTGTTTCTTAAACATTGCAACAGTGATGCGCTTCAAAAGTACTTGACAGTGTAGCCAGTTAAAATGGCTAACTCCCGATTAGAATGGCCAAACCCCGATTTAAAATGGCAAACGGAAGAGGCTGATGGGAAAATCAGCCAACAGGACTCAAACAGGCAGCTGCAGGTAAAACGGTGTATTCGCCTCTGGGGAGGCCAGACAGAATTGATACCTGCAGCCATCAGCATAACACACCAGCCATCTGAATATTAAGTACCAATCCCCGGGAACAATGTGTAACAAATTAGATGCACAAAGCCAACCCAGACTTTTCGGCGCCAGCAGGAGCCTGCACAAAGAGAGGTGAACGACCACCCCAAAACCGCCCATCGATCAAGGAATCGCTTCAGCATTGGAGAATATCGAACCAAGTGATTGGGACAAAGTCCAATCACTTGGAACCAGGTACAGGGTCCGCCCCAAAAGGCGGGAAGCCCCTGGGGACTATAAGAATAGAGTCCAAGTTCAAATCGACCCTTCTTCTCCTCTCTCCATCCTTCGAGACCCTTCTGCTGACCTTCTGCAACAGCCGCTAAAATCGTAAGTCTTACTTCAACGCTCGCTACGAGATAGGCGCTCCTGGCTATCGACCTGTACCAGCTTTGAATCCCGCAGGCTCAGAACTCATACGAAAGGCCATTACCCTGACCTGGTGGGCCATTCCCAAAGTTAAGTATTGGCCTGTTAGTTGTAGGAAGTAGCTTAGAAGTAGAATTAATGTATAAGTATTGATTACTGTATATAATAAATGTGCGTTGATTTAACTCTTACTAAGCGGTGTGTTGGATTATTGATCATTACTCAGACTTGAACCACGTGGCGGTATCAGAAAAATACCTGGCAACTCAAGAGCAAAGGTGATAGAACAAGAGCAACAAGAGCAATTAAACTAAGGCTAAAACGAGCAACAACAGTAAATTGTTTTGAGCGAATCAGGAGTGTGAAAGGCAGCATATAAACACAAGTCTTTATTGCATGGTCCACGAAAAACCAATATCTGCAGTACCTGGTACTCCTGTAGGTGGCAGTAAGGATTATGTCACTGATTTTTGTTACACACATTTATCAATCACCTTATGATTGCTTAATCAGGTATACGGATCACTAAAATACAATTTTTCTACCCAGCACTTTTCTTCCCTCCTGTCATCTCAAGTGTCCAATCAAGGGTATAACAAAATAAGAAATTGCAGATTTCACAATTCCAAATTTTGTCTGATATTGGGGGCGATTCTCCGAGGTGCGGAGAATCGGCACCATTTGCGTTTGGCGCGACGCCGGCCGCTGGAATCGGCAGGGCCGCCGTTTCTCCCACCCGGATGGGCCGAGCGGCCGCGCCGTTCACCCCTGGTCGCTGCCGGCGGGACCGGTCGGGGGCGGCCTGTGGGGGTGGGAGGGGAGCTCCTTCACCGGGGGGGGGGGCCTCCGATGGGGTCGGGTCCACCAATCGGCGGGCCAGCCTCTCTCTCTCTCTCCCCCCCCCACCCCCCCGGGCCAACTTTCTGGCGCGGCCAGCCCCTGAATACCGACTCCATCTCGAGTCCGGGCCGGCGCCCTAAAGAAGTCCCCCACGCATGCGCAGGATTGAGCTGGCCCAACTGCGCATGCGCGGGTTCGCGACAAGGCTCGAGCGGCATGAACCTCTCCAGCGCTGTGCTGGCCCCCTGTGGGGGGGGGGGGGTAACGTACGTAACTGGACCCGGTTCGCGCCGTCGTGAAACGCGACGCCGTTCACGACGGCGCGAACGCTTGGGCCTAATATTGGAGAATCGCCCCCAATATCTTTGGCATCTTGCAATGAAGTTATGTCTTTAAATCTGGGCGGCCTCATCCTCTCTCGATTTAGACTTTTTATTTTTGCCCAAAGTTGAGCTGAATTTGGATTGTGCTGCACTGTTTAGTCTGCAATGTCTCTTTTGCTTCTAACATTTCTGTGCAGTAATTCTTTAAATAATTTTGAAAAGCAAGGAAATATACTGAAATGCGGGTGCGTGATGTCTATTGCTTTGGCAAAAAAAAGACGTGAATTTTGTAGCCAACTCAGGTTTTGAACTATCAACAAAGAATGGGTGATCTAAAAGATAGCGAAATAAAGAGATGGAGAAATGCAGACTTTCTCACTCATTTATCAAAAGCACAGGTTGATTTTGAAATTAAATAAGTCTTTTCTTCAATATTTTATTCAGTCATTTATATAAACAAACACCAAACAGAACAAATAAGAGCAGAAGCAAAATTGTACAACATAATAAATAACCAGCACCCAGTCGCGTCTCCGGCCCCACCCCCCCCCCGTCCTGCCTACCTCATTATAATAATAATAATCTTTATTATTGTCACAAGAAGTCTTACATTAACACTGCAATGAAGTCACTGCGAAAAGCCCCTAGTCACCACACTCCGCGCCTGTTCACGCATACAGAGGGAGAATTCAGAATGTCCAATTCACCTAACAGCACGTCTTTCAGAACTTGTGGGAGGAAACCGGAGCACCCGGAGGAAACCCACGCAGAGACAGGGAGAACGTGTAGACTCCGCAGTGACCCAAGCCGGGAATCGAACCTGGGACCCTGGTGCTGTGAAGCATCCGTGCTAACCACTGTGCTACCGTGCCGCCCATTAACTCCCTTATCCCCCACCCTCACTTTTCCCTCTGCTGACACTTCAATCCTCAGAGTTCAATGCACGGTTTCCACCTCCAGGTGAATCCAACGACTGACCCCCGCAGGACGAACTTGATCCTTTCAAACCTCAGGAATTCTGCCACGTCACTCACCTACACCCCTGATTTCAGTGGCTCAGAGTGCCTCCATCCAAACAAAATCCGTCTCTGGTCTATCAGGGAGGCAAACGCCAAGTCATCGGCCTCTCTTGCCCCTGGACTCCCAGGTCTTCCGACACTCCAAATATCGCTACCGCTAAGCTCGGGGCCACTTTCACCCCCAGCACCTGGGACATTAAGTCCTCAAACCCTTGCCAGAACCCCTTCAGTTTCGGGCACACCCCATGCACCGCCCACACATGTCCTCTACTCCCTCAAAGAACGTACTCAGCCTAGCCACCGTCATATGCACCCGTGGATCACTTTCAACAGGATAAGACTGAGCCTCGCCTAAAAAGTTCCTCCTATACTTCAGTTTAACATTTCCTATTGGTGCTCCCTCCCAGTCCATCAGCTCCTTGTAAACCCCAGACATCTTCCCCTCCCCCTACTCCCTCCCTTGACAACACCTTATCTTTGGCAACCCAGGAAAGGAAGGCACATCCCTCCGCATGAAATCCTAAGTATCCCAAAACCATCCATCCCACCCCCCCCACCCCACCAGAAAACCCTCTTCTCCATCCCAGCCCAAGTACCTGAAACACGGCCCCACCAACTTGAATGGCAGCTCCCCCAACCTCCTCTCTTGCCCTTTGTCAGGAACACCGATCTTTCCCATATTCAGCTTGTACCCGGAGAACCAACCAAAGTCCTCCAAAATCTTCATAACACAGCCAATGCCCCCCAGTCGGTCCAAAATATATAACAACAGGTCATCCGCATACAGCAAAACCCTGCGCTCAATCAGGCCCCCCCCCCACCACATTCCCATGATGCTCGAAGCACCGTAGCCAATGGTTCTATAGCCGACGCAAAAAGCAACGGGGAGAACGGCACCCCTGCCTTGTCCCACGGTGTAACCCAAAATATCCCGAACTCAGTGTGTTCATCCACACACTTGCAACCGGTGCAAAACCCCTGCCCAAACAGTCTGTGTGTGTGTATGAAGCTTGCATTTTCTCCGTGTCTGTGTGGGTTTCCTCCAGGTGTTCTGGTTTCCTCCCATAGTCCAAAGATGTGCAGGTTACATGGCTTGGCTATGCTAAATTGCCCTTTAGTGTCGAGGTTAGATGGGGTTACAGGGCCACGGTGGAGGCGTGGGCTGAAGTAGGTGGTTCTTCCCCAGGGCCGGTGCAGACTCGATGGGTCAAATGGCCTCCTTCTGCATTGTAAATTCAATGATTCTATGAAACCCAAACCGTCCCAACACCTCACACATTAAATAGGTATTTTAAAGAATAAAAACAAAGTGCTATAAACACTCATCAGGTCAGGCTTTCATCTATGTCAATTATTATGTTTTAACAGATTTGCTTAAAGAGAAGTGAGAACATGTGATCAAGGCTGGGTAATTACCTGAATAATGCAGACAAGAAAAGAATACAGGAAAACATGTTTGTAAATTGAAGTTAAAGAGATGGCAACGGAGAGAAACTGTTAGCTGGCCAGCTACAATTTTATGCGCAATAACAACTTGTATTTACTTTAATGTTCAAACATTTTAAAACGACCCAAGGTGCACCACAGGAGTATTATAAGGGCAACAGGGCGGCACAATGGTTAGCACAGAGGACCTGGGTTCGATCCCAGTTCTGGGTCATAGTCCGTGTTGAGTTTGCACATTCTCCCAGTGTCTGCACGTGTCTCACCCCTAGAATCCAAAGATCTGCAGGGTAGGTGGATTGGCCATGCTTAATTGGAAAAAAAATTCAAAAGATAATTTTGAAAAGGTCTGACATTGAGCCACTTAAGGAGATAATAGTTGAAGTGTCCAAAAGTATACTCAGAGGTAAATTTTAAGAAGCATCTTTTAAAGGAAAATGAGACAGAGAGGGGAGAGGTACAGAGAGGGTATTCTCTTTAGAGCACAGGTATTGGACGGTTATGGGGCTGGAGGAGGTAAGAAAGGACGAGGCCATCGAGGAATTTGAAATCAAGTATGACAACTTTAAAATCAAGAGCTATTGCTTGACCGAGAGCCAATATGAGCGCAGAGTGACAGAATTGTGATGCGATTTATTATTGTCACATGTATTAGTATACAGTGAAAAGTATTGTTTCTTGCATGCTATACAAACAATGCATACCATACATAGGGAAGGAAGGAGAAACTGCAGAATATAATGTTACAGTTATAGCAAGGTGTTGAGAAAAGATCAACTTAATACGAGGTAGGTCCATTCAAAAGTCTGATGGCAACAGGAAAGAAGCTTTTCTTGAGTCGGTTGGTCCGTGACCTTTAACTTTGGTATCTTTTTTCTGACGAAGAAGGTGGAAGAGAGTATATCCGGGGTGCGTGGGGTCCTTAATTATGCTGGCTGTCTTTTTGAGGCAGTGGGAATTGTAGACAGAATCAATGGATGGGAGGCTGGTTTGCGTGATGGATTGGGCTACATTCACAACCTTTTGTAGTTTCCTGCGGTCTTGGGCAGAGCAGGATCCATATCAAGCTGTGATACAACCAGAAAGAATGCTTTCTATGGTGCATCTGTAGAAGCTGGTGAGTGTCGTAGCTGACATGCCAAATTTCCTTAGCCTTCTGAGAAAGTAGAGTCGTTGGTGGCCGTTCTTAACTATAGTGTCGGCATGGGGGGGATCAGGACAGGTTGTTGGTGATCTGGACACCTAAAAACTTGAACCACTCGACCCTTTCTACTTTGTTCCCATTGATGTAGACAGGGGCATGTTCTCCACTATGCTTCCTGAAGTCGATGACAATCTCCTTCGTTTTGTTGACATTGAGGGAGAGATTATTGTCGTCGCACCAGTTCACCAGATTCTCTATCTCATTCCTGTACTCTGTCTCGTCATTGTTTGAAATCCAACCCACTACTGTGTGGTCATCAACAAATTTGAAAATTGAGTTGGAGGGGAATTTGGCCACACAGTCATAGGTAAAAAGGAGTAGAGTAGGGGGCTGTGCACACAGCCTCGTGGGGCACCGGTGTTGAGGATGATCGCGGAGGTGGTGTTGTTGCCTATCCTTACGGATTGTGGCCTGTGGGTTAGAAAGTTCAGGATCCAGTCACAGAGGGAGGAGCCGAGGCCAAGGCCACAGAGTTTGGAGATGTTTCGTAGGACAACAGGGCTATCTGCGCGTTAAGACATGGGCAGCAGTGTTTCTGACCTCAGGTTTACCGATTGAGGCTAGAAGGCAGGTGAGGAGATTAGTGGAGTGTTGATCTTTCATCCACTGTTTTCGCAGGCGGCAGGGTAGCACAGTGGCTAGCACAGTTGCTTCCCAGCTCCAGGGACCAGGGTTCAATTCCCAGTTTGGGTCACTGTCTGTGTGGAGTCTGCACGTTCTCCCCGTGACTGCGTAGGTTTCCCCCGGGTGCTCAGGTTTCCTTCCACAAGTCTAGAAAGATGTGCTTGTTACGTGAATTGGACATTTTGAATTCTCCCTCAGTGTATCCGAACAGGTGCCGGCGTGTGGCAACTAGGGGCTTTTCACAGTAACTTAATTGAAGTGTTAATGTAAGCCTATATGTGACACTAATAAAGATGTTACTTTTGTCAGATATGCGATATTGCTGCAGTCAATTTGTTGCACTACACGTTAGGTGTATACCTGTCAGTTTAGGCTGCAATAGGGCCATAGTAAAGATCAGATTCTGCATTCCAAATCCCACATGCTGCATCATACCAACGAAGATCCAGTGATTTTAAAAAGTAGTTGCTGAAACTTAGAGGACACTGAAAATCGTATGCTGGTGTCGGTATTAGTGAGGTTGGCCCCCATATATTTTGATAGTTTAAATTACAAACTATTCACACATGAACAAAAAACTATTTTCTGAACTGCAAATTTGTCAAAGGGCATAAACTAATTTGACATTTCAGAATTAGCCATAAGTTTGTAAGAAGTAACTGACTTCATTGGAAGAACCACATACTTAAAGAAAACATTTCAGGAGAATAAGGGATCTCTGCTTCATTGTCCAGCTCTTCATTGATTCAGATCCCAAATGACAAAAGGATAAGCAAGGGCAGCAAGTGCAACAAAATAGAATGAGCTCATGATAGAATATACAGAATTAGAGGCCAGGGGGCAAAGTGAAGGGCACTGGAATACACAAAAAAGCAGCTCAGGACCACTTTGGCAGCCTACAAACCAGAACCCACTGGGACAATTAGATCAGCAGTCACTGAACATTTATCATTTCCCAGACTGGAGGCTAACTTCCAAGAAAGTATTAATAGGGCCAAAGCAAACCACACTATCTGTGCTACGTGCCATCAGTTCAACTAAAGGGTCAAATCGGTACGTGCTTATGGATGCATGTCACAGCTTCTCCTCCAATGCTGCTTTAAAGTCCCAGGAGAATCCTTGCTTCAATTTAACCACTTCAGAATCAATGATAAACAAGTGATAGACACGAGGAACGTATTCTCAGTGACATTTACTATTCAGTCTGACCACAGGGCTGTCCTCTGGTAACCACTGCTGCTACCCAGTCTGTCAGAAAGCAACTCTCAGCAGTGGCTAACATGAAAAATGGATGGCCTACAGCCAAGGTCAACATCACATGGCTGTTTCGGCATGAACATGAAAGTAAACAAAATATTAAAATTGAAATAAACCAAACAACAAGAAAGACTAGTCTGGGTTATTGTACGGCAAGTCATAAAGTATGCCACTGGTTACATCCAAAAGACTATGCCCCATTTTATCCTGCGACCTGGAGGATGATATCCAACGACTCAGTTAAGTCTTTCAATAATCCTTCTGATGCATTGGCCTTCGTAAAATCAATAGAAGGCGAGGGCCTTTACTGACAATCTGCAGATCATTGTAATTTGGACTTGCTCCAAAGTATTGTTTTTTTGTCTGATTTTATATATCCTGTTTATTTGGAGGTATTAGCAGTTGAGCACTATACTGAATGTCTTACCCTTAAGAATCTCAGGGACGTTTATTCATGGTGGCTGTGCAGTGTGCTAATTATCGGTCGTTTTCTCTTCTTATCCGTATCTTTACGATGGTAATACTGGTTGTTTAGTTTCCTCCCTTTAACCATGATAGAAATGAGTATAGCCATGGCCAGGGGATGGGTGGAAGATTTAAGTCTTCGTGGGTGACTCCAAAATGCAGGAGGGACATGGCTCCCATTTTCTTGTTGGCTTTTTACTTCCTCCCTCTGTTAACTTGACATGTCATTGGAAAAATGTTAAAAGGATATAATAACAGAGCACTTAGAAATACAGACTATAATCAAGCAGATCTGACATGGCTTAAGAGGAAATCATGCCCGACAAATTTATTAGATTTCAGTGAGGTGGTAACGAGCAATATAGATTAAGGGAGACCGCGAGATGTAATATATTTGATTTTCCAAAAATCTTTCAATAGACCTCGCACAAAATGCCTTAATAAGACAAAGGCCCATGGTGTTAGCGGTAGTATATAAGCATCGATAGAAATTGGCTTACTGGGGAGAAGACAGAGTTGGGATAAGACAGCATTTTCAGGATGACAACCTGTCACGAGTGGAGTGCCAAAGTGATCAGAGCTGGGGTCACAATTATTTACAATATACATTAATGACTTGGATGAGAGAAGTGAATATACAATTGTCAAGTTTGCGGATGACACAAAAATAGGTGGGAAGGCAAGTGGTGAGGATGACAGAGTCTACAGAGGAATATAGACAAGTTAGGTGAGTGGGCAGCTACTTGGCAGATGGAATATTGTGAATAATATGAAAGTGTCATAATTTATGGTTTGCACTGTGCAGTAATATTATTAAAACCTAGGTTCAAAATGTTTTCAGACAGTATGTCTGCTAGAGTTGTGATTAAAAGCCATTTTACTTGTTTGCAGATAGAGAGCTAATGTAACCAGTACAGTTGACAAGGGGGAGCCAGTCGACGTAGTATATTTGGACTTTCAGAAGGCGTTTGACAAAGTCCCGCTTCAGAGATTGTGTAAAATTAAAGCGCATGGGATTGGGGAAATAATAAGCAATTATTATTATGAAAATGGGTCCTTTTCAAATTGGCAGGCAGTAACTAGTGGGGTACCACAGGGATCGGTGCTGGGACCCCAGCAATTCCCAATATATAGTAATGATTTGGATGAGGGAACAAAATGTAACAACTCAAAGTTTGCAGATGATACCAAGTTAGGTGAGAGGGTGAATTGTGACGAGGATGCAGGGATCCTACAGTTTGATCTGGACAGGTTGGGCGAGTGAGCAAATCAATGGCAGATGCAGTATAAATAAGTGTGAGGTTATTTATTTTGGAAGCAAAAACAGGAAGGCAGAGTGGTTGTTAATTGGGAGAGGGGAGTGTGCAGCGGGACCTGGGTGTCCTTGTGCAGTCGCTGAAAATAAGTGTGCAGGTGCAGCAGTTGGTAAAAGAAGGCTAATGGTACGTTGGCCTTCATTGCGAGAGGTTTCGAGTATAGAAGCAAGGATGTGTTGCTGCAATTATACAGGGCCTTGGTGAGGCCACACCTGGAGTAGTGTGTGCAGTTTTGGTCTCCTTCTCTGAGGAAAGAGGTTCTTGCTCTCGAGGGAATGCAGCGAAGGTTTACCAGACTGATTCCAGGGATAGCGGGACTGTCATGAGGAGATTGACTAGGTTGGGACTGTTCTCACTGAAGTTCAGAAGAATGAGGGGGGATCTCATAGAGACTTATAAAATTCTAACAGAACTAGACAGGGTAGATGAAGGGAAGATGTTGCCAATGATGGGTGTGTCCAGAACCAGGGGTCACCGTCTGAGTATTCAGGGTAAACCATTTCGGACAGAGATGAGGAGACATTTCTTCACCCAAAGAGCGGTGAGCCTGTGGAATTCATTACCACAGGAAGTAGTTGATGCTAAAACTTTAAATATATTCAAGAGGCGGCTAGATATAGCACTTGGGGAGAATGGGACCAAACGCTTTGGGAAGAAAGCAGGATTAGGCTATTGAGTTGGATGATCAGCCATGATCATGATGAATGGCGGAGCAGACTCAAAGGCCCAAAAGGCTCCTCCTGCTCCTATCTTCTATGTATCTATGTATGTGTCAGAATCATAGAATTTACAGTGCAGGAGGCCATTCGGCCCATCGTGTCTGCACCGGGCCTTGGAAAGAGCACCCTAATTAAGCCCACTCCTCCATTCATTCCACGTAGCCCAGCAACCCCACCTAACCTTTTGGACACGAAGGGGCAATTTATCATGGTCAATCCACCGACACGGAGAGGGAAGTGCAAACTCCGCACAGACAGTCACTAGAGGCTGGAATTGAACTCAGGACCCTGGAGCTGTGAGGCAGCAGTGCTAACCACTGTGCCACCATTTGAGTCTGGATAAACAAATCAAGGCACTTCTTGTAACAAGAGACAAAAGAATGCTGCGTCCTTTGACTGCAGCAAATGTAGCTAATGGGAGGGACCAGGTCTGTGTGGGCAAACAAGGGCTCGGAGCTGAGCAGAAGGTTTTCAGCTTGGTCCAAAAAAGGTTGCTCTTTCCAAGGACTCTGCACCAAGATTAGCAAGCTCACACTGGTTAACTTTATACCAGTTGCTTAATTGGAATGTAGAGGCTGGCTTCAGGAAGCAAGTTAAGATGTTGTACCTGTTCACTGTAAAGCTATTTCTTTGTTGTTAATGTGCTTAATTATGTGTTCAAATTAAAGTTTGTTTTGATATAAAAGCTGTCAATGTTATCACTCCTGTGGTACAGTAACGTTTCCTCAACAGTTTTTCCAAATGCAAATAGTTGGGTTTGAATCCAAGACCTTAACCAAAATTGGGGTTCTGGTCTGGATCCATAACAATATAATGTAGGAAAATGAAATATTATGCACATCGGTAGGAAGAACAAAGGAGGTAATTATTTAAATGGAGGAAGACAGCAGCACAGAGATTTTGGGATCCTTGTGCCTAAATCACAAAAAGCTAGCATGCAAGTTCAGCAGGTATTAGGGAAGGTAAATGGAATATTTATTTCAAAGAGAATGGCGTATAAAAATAGGGAAGTCTTGTTAAAACTATACAAGGCACTCGTTAGAGCATGCCTGTAACAGAGCTGCCAGCCTTTTCCAACAAAAATCAGTATTCCAGATATCAAAAATCAGTATTTTGGCAGTAAAATCAGCATTTTCATTTCAAAGAAAAAATGTCCACCATCTGAAGTACAAATCTAAAACACAAATGGAAAATGAAAATCCAACGCTGTTACATAGATGTACATCATGAGTGGATGTTTTCAAATTAAGTTTCAAACATTCGGTAAATCTAATAATGAAACATTCTGTAATACTGCACAAAGAACAATGCAGCAGGGTTAAAATTACCCATTTATGAGTTTTTAAATGATTACAGATGAATTCCTGATTCTCAGAGAGCACAATAGAACCAAAGGCTACCTTCCTAACAACTACCAAACATTTTAAAATTGCAACACATCAATTTTCAATGCCGTACAGGCCTTCGATGGTGTAGATAGTCTACACGTGTGATTGTGTAGTCCACCCTCGACGTGACTTTTAAAAATTCCAATAAAGAGTTGTATGGGTATCTCAATGCGAGACCGCGTGAAGAATCACAAGCATGCTCTGTAGAGTAAGGGGTGGGGTGGGTATGAGCGCGCATAGCGACACACACACCCCCCCCCACACACACACAAAGCCAGCCTGCCAGCCCTTTACAGGGAGCTCCCTCTTAATATTTTTTTTCTTCCCCCTAAAAACTCCTCTCGCTTAAATTACTCTTCTGAAGTACAGTGTGTGGGATTTGTCCGAGGGATGCAGAGGATTTCATATTTCAATGCGAGAAATCGTATTGCCGTATTCAAGCAGATTTTCTGTATGAAATAGTTGGCAGCGCTGTTGTAATACTGTGAACAGCTTTGGTCCCTTTATCCAAGGAAATATATACTGGCATTGGAGGCAGTCCAGAGAAGGTTCATCTTCACCAGGAGGTAATGAATTACACCTTCCTTGTTGCACAACACCAGGTCAAGTATAGCCTGCTGTAGTTGGTGCTTGATCGTGCGACTCTCCAAAACTATCCTCAAGACATTCCATGAACTCATCTGGGCTATCTTTGCCCATCTGATTTTACCAGACTATATATAGATTTGACTCCCCATGATTATTGCTAACGAGCTCTAATGGAATGTCATCATTTATTGCAAGGGGATTGGGAATATATTATACAGGGTGTTGGTAAGACCACATCTGGAGTGCTGTGTACAGTTTTAAAAGTGCAGAAATGCCCATGAAGCAGCTCAGAGAAAGTTCAATCAACTGATATATCTGGAAGGTGGAGCTCTGGGGGGAGGGTGTGTGTGGAGGAGAGGGGAAGACGATGACAGACTGTGCCTGTATCCATCAAGTTTAAAAAAGTGAGATACCACCTGACCAAAACATGTAAAGATCTGAATTGCTTAATTCAAATGATCAGACATTTAAAAAATTAATTTCCATTTCCACTGTCAATTTGAGAGAGTTTAGTTTTAGTTTGTTTCAATGCAATTTGAATTATTTGGTGGTCGAGACACCATGATTACAGAGGCCTGCTGACAAAGACCTAGACACTTGGCCATCTCCCAAATTTTGAGACACGAGTATAGGTTTAACAAAATAAGAGCCATTCTTTGTATTTTAATATTCTTGTTCATTAACTGTAGAAACTTGGAATGGAGTTCGATAGTACATCTTCAATGCATTATTTACATTTCTAATTGAACAAATGTGTTACTTTTAGTTTAAAAAAACTCAGCACCAAGATTGATTTAATTGATACTAAAATTCTGGTACTTGTTTTTAAATCCCTCCATAACCTCATGCCACTTTATCTGCAATCACTTTCAACTTTACAGCTGCCCTCCCCTCTGTCCTGGCAATTTTCAATTTTGGCCACGAGCACTTGATTTCAATTGCTCCACCATTTGCAGCTGCGACTTTAGCCCTAAAGCCGCAAATTCTAATTAAAGAGCCATGGACATGCAACCTTAATGTTTCTCTCTCTCTCTAGATGTTGCCTGACCAGCTGAGTGTTCGAGCAATTTTGATTTCTGAAAGTCCCTTCCTACATTTCTTGGCCTCCTTTTAAGCTGCTCCTTAAATCTAACCCTTTGACCATACCTTCAGTTACTTAACTGAACATCTCATGGTTTAACAGACTTGGCTAAATCGCTGGCATTTAAAGCAGACCAAGGCAGGCCAGCAGCATGGTTCGATTCCCGTACCAGCCTCCCCGAACAGGCGCCGGAATGTGGCGACTAGGGGCTTTTCACAGTAACTTCATTTGAAGCCTACTTGTGACAATAAGCAATTTTCATTTTCATGTGGCTCTGCATTAATAATTTGTTTGATAGTACTTGTAAAAAGCACATTTGATTTCATTATATTCAATGCAAGTCATGGTTGCTGCTTCTGTCAGATTACCCAAGACAGATTTTCAGCTTGATAATTAAGAAATGTCTGCCAAGATTCTACAAGCTAGCTTTCAGGTCTTTGATACAGAAAGAATGAAACTGAAAAATGTTTGAAAATGGCCATGTCAGTTATGTACATTAGGCTTGCGAGACAAAAAAGACCCAAGTCCAGTCACATGCTACAACAGAATTGAGTTACCTCATAAGGGCCTTCCTATTGATGCTCTTATTTCCTATTAATTTTATCACTATTATTTTTGATCCACATAACTGTAATGAGACATACCTTTAAATCAAGAGGGGAAAGTGAGGAACTTAAAAGTTGCAAAATAGTACACTGTGCTATGAAGATTCAGGTCAGAACTCAGACTTTATGGCACCCGAGAGATTGGAGGGATTTGGTTTGCTTGGTTGGCTGGTGGCCAATGGATTGGCCAGGGACAGTACTCTGCCAGACAACAGACAATATTTGGATCCTGCAAGGTGTTTTTTTTTTCATACAACCCAGCAGAAAGTTCCTAGACACAGAGGAGAGGCTGTGTGATGCGCTTTCGCTCTCTCTCAAAGGTTTCCTGCTGGCTGCTTCTCAATCTGCAGAGAAGTCTCGAGACCCTGATGAGTCGGCAGTGAAAACTATTACAGAGTGAAAGCAAAGACATTACCTAACTGGAGGCCTAGACTGAAGATAGATATAACTGGAAGATGTCCATCTAAAACAGAAATTCTTTTCCTTTTGGTCTTATTTTTACACCCCACTTTGTTTGTCTGCCGTGTGTGTGTGTTTTGCGCGCGTGCATGCGTATATATACCTGCTGCGGCTCCGGGTCAAGTGGGGCTGGAATTGATCACTAGCCCAGGGTGTGGGAACATTATGTATATCCTATTGAGTACATCATGAAAAGCTTCGGCAACATATTTATCTTTTCAGTAGATGCTGAATAATCTCTAATGGGACTATGTTCCTTATAATAGTGGTCACGGCCAATAAACAAATACTTGAGGTTGGCAGTGGTGAATGGGATGTAGGGTCAAAAGCTCAGCCTGGCGTCAAATAGAATGAAAAGATTGCTTAAAGGTCTGGTTCTGCGTTCGACCCTGGTTACTGAGAAGGATATATAATTGATAGCAAGGATGCAGTTGGTTGTGGGAGCTGAAGATGATGACTTTAGTCTTCCGAATGCTCAACTAAATGACAGTCAGTTATTTCTCAGCCCAATAAGAGGAGCAGAATCATCTGTGGGCTTGCTGCAAATCCCTTTGCAGTTCCTCTAAAACAGCATTCGCGCAGTTGTGCGAGTAAATTACCTATCCACCTGAAGGGACAAAACCCCAAATATACTAATCACATTTTAAATCTGAAACTTTTCATTTTATGACTTCAAGACTTGATCATGAACTTTAATTTTTATTACACTCCTCTCCAGATGGAGTAAACGCTATTTTGATTGTTTGAATATTAACCTGTACACCAAATCAAGTATTGGCCTCATTAAATGTGCAAAACAAATAAAACAAAAAAGTTCATTGTTCATACAATTTACAGTGCAGAAGGGAGCCATGTGGCCCATCGGGTGCGCACCGGCCCTTGGAAATACCTACACCCACACCTCCACCCTATCCCCACACCTCCACCCTATCCCCATAACCCCACCTCCCCTTTTGGGGATATTAAGGGCAACTTAGCACAGGCAATCCACCGAACCTGCACATCTTTGGACTGAGGGAGGAAACTGGAGCACACGGAGAAAACCCACAGGCACGGGAAGAATGTGCAGACTCTGCACAGACAGTCACCCAAGCCGGGAATCGAACCTGGGATCCTGAAGCCGTGAAGCCACTGTGCTACCGTGCTGCCAGTTAGATCTATGGAAACCTTAGCAGTGCATTATATTGGAAACAAATTAAAAACTAAGAGCATCAGTTATTTAAATTTTCGCTCCAAGCTTTTTTCTCTCCCTCAGAGTTCAGACATTTCAAGTCTTCTTCAATTTGGTGTGAAACTTGGCTCCAATCCTTGGAGTCAGAAGGTTATGGGTTCAATTGTCACTCCAGTGACTTGAGCATATGATCAAGGCTGGCACTTCAAAGCAACACTGAAGTAATTGGAAGTGTTGATTTTCAGATGAATCATGAAATTGAGATCCCATCTACCTTTCAGGTTGTCTGTGGTTCTGTATTCCCCAGTATGAATTAAAAGCTTTGGAAGGAAATAATATGAGGTTGGATTTAGAAGACTCCGCCAACTTGTGAAATAAAACCAGAAAGTGTGAGAAATGTACAGCAGGTCAGATAACATCTGCTCTCGAGGGAGTGCAGCAAAGGTTTACCAGACTGATTCCTGGGATGGTGGGACTGTCATACGAGGAGAGATCGACTAGGTTAGGATTGTTCTCGCTGTAGTTCGGAAGAATGAGGGGGGGGGGAAATCTCATAGAGACTTATAAAATTGTAACATGACTAGACAGGATAGATGCAGGGAAAATGCACCCAATGGTAGGTGTGTCCAGAACCAGGGTTAGAGTCTGAACATTCAGGGTAAACCATTTCGGACAGAGATGAGGAGACATTTCTTCACCCAAAGAGTGGTGAGCCTGTGGAATTCATTATCACAGGAAGTAGTTGATGCTAAAACATGGAATATATTCAAAAGGAGGCTAGATATAGCACTTGGGGCGAATGGGATCAAAAGTTATGGGGAGAAAGCAGGATTAGGCTATTGAGTTGGATGATTAGCCATGATCGTGATAAATGGTGGAACAGGCTCGAAGGGGCAAAAGGCCTCCTCCTGCTCCTATCTTCTATGTATCTATGAATCTACTGTTTCAGGTTCATGCCCTTTCAACAAACAAAGGGATGGGTTCTGAGAAAAGGCCGTCAAACTGAAATGTTAACTATTTCGAACATTTTCAGCTTTTATTTCAGGATTCAAGCATATGCAGTGCAAGGCTTTTGTTTGCACCAGTTTATTTTGATATGTTCGGTCTCCAGTGCTCCCATGACCAAGAGTGATAAGGGTTTTGCTAGAGTAAGCAGTTGAAATTAAAAAGCTGATGAGGAACCAATGCATCAACAATATCATTGTTTTATGAGGATATATTGATTTGATCCCGACATATTTTCTCCGATTTAAAACTGGGAAACAAGAGCCCATTAAAACTCCACTTCAGTCTCACAAGTTACGAAAATATAACTAGTTGTGACAGTTCACTGGTGTGACACAGAGATGTTCTGGCTCAAAAAACCTAAAAGTGCAGAATACAATTAATTTGAACAGTCCATTGACGGAACAATCCAGGGAAGGCTCATGTGCTTTTGTTAAATCCACTCTCCAAGATGGTTATAACAAACCACAAACTTACAAATGCTGTGTGATGAAACCTGTAATTTCCCAGTGGCCGTCCTATGTATCAAACATCTTACTCAAGATGTTCAAAGTTGATCAGGGATGGCAGAAGTAGTAATGGACAGAGTGCTGCTTCTATTTCTGCCATGTTGCTGCACCTGATGCTCAGCAAAACTCTAATCTGATTATGTATCTGCCATGCCTCATCAACAGTTTGGTTACATTTTTCAGACGATGGTTCTCCCAACAATGAACACAAAATTACAGTTGGTTTAATATCATAATGCTTTTCACAATTGCAGTTGGAACCTGCTGTTCAGCTTTGCATTCCCTTTACTCGAGGATACTGGAAAAATAACCTTTCTGTCCACTATGACAAGCTCTTCCAAAAAAGTATTTGCTCAAAATATTCTAATGCAACACTGCAGTACCGCGGTGGACTGCTACATATGTGCAACATTTATCGTATGGTGTTGGACCATGCCAAAGCACCCAACTTATTTAAGGTCATTTTTGACTCAAAATTCACTTCAAGTCATAAATCTCATACGGTAACATTCTGATGCTATATCATTGACGTTTGACTTCGTAGCACAGACTCTGGCGATCAGCAATCACAAGACTCAGTCACAGACAAAATCTATACGAGTCCGGCAGAATCTGAGATTTTCAAGCATAAGTATTAATTGTCACATAACATTCCATTTTACTTGCATGGGACACAAGTATACATTAGCAGCATTATACTGGTCATCAATAAGCCCATTTTTCAAATGAAGAGGAGATAACAAAACTCTTCCATTTTCTCGTAGAGCGTCCAAAAGAGCACTCTACCTCGGCCCACTCCCCCTACCCCTAAAAATCCACTCTATCCCTGTAACCTCGTACCAGCCTCCCCGAACAGGCGCCGGAATGTGGCGACTCGGGGCTTTTCACAGTAACTTCATTTGAAGCCTACTTGTGACAATAAGCGATTTTCAAAGAACAAAGAACAAAGAAATGTACAGCACAGGAACAGGCCCTTCGGCCCTCCAAGCCCGTGCCGACCATACTGCCCGACTAAACTACAATCTTCTACACTTCCTGGGTCCGTATCCTTCTATTCCCATCCTATTCATATATTTGTCAAGATGCCCCTTAAATGTCACTATCGTCCCTGCTTCCACTACCTCCTCCGGTAGTGAGTTCCAGGCACCCACTACCCTCTGCGTAAAAAACTTGCCTCGTACATCTACTCTAAACCTTGCCCCTCTCACCTTAAACCTATGCCCCCTAGTAATTGACCCCTCTACCCTGGGGAAAAGCCTCTGACTATCCACTCTGTCTATGCCCCTCATAATTTTGTATACCTCTATCAGGTCTCCCCTCAACCTCCTTCGTTCCAGTGAGAACAAACCGAGTTTATTCAATCGCTCCTCATAGCTTATGCCCTCCATACCAGGCAACATTCTGGTAAATCTCTTCTGCACCCTCTCTAAAGCCTCCACATCCTTCTGGTAGTGTGGCGACCAGAATTGAACACTATACTCCAAGTGTGGCCTAACTAAGGTTCTATACAGCTGCAACATGACTTGCCAATTCTTATACTCAATGCCCCGGCCAATGAAGGCAAGCATGCCGTATGCCTTCTTGACTACCTTCTCCACCTGTGTTGCCCCTTTCAATGACCTGTGGACCTGTACTCCTAGATCTCTTTGACTTTCAATACTCTTGAGGGTTCTACCATTCACTGTATATTCCCTACCTGCATTAGCCCTTCCAAAATGCATTACCTCACATTTGTCCGGATTAAACTCCATCTGCCATCTCTCCGCCCAAGTCTCCAGACAATCTAAATCCTGCTGTATCCTCAGACAGTCCTCATCGCTATCCGCAATTCCACCAACCTTTGTGTCGTCTGCAAACTTACTAATCAGACCAGTTACATTTTCCTCCAAATCATTTATATATACTACAAAGAGCAAAGGTCCCAGCACTGATCCCTGTGGAACACCACTGGTCACAGCCCTCCAATTAGAAAAGCATCCCTCCATTGCTACCCTCTGCCTTTCATTTTATTCATTGCCAATCCACCAATCGTGCAGACCTTTTTCCTGTGGGAAGAAACCAGAGCATCCAAAGGAACCCCACGCAGACAGTGCAAGAACGTGTAAACTCCACACAGTCACGCAAGGCTGAAATTGAGCTCAGGTCCCTGGCACTGGAGGCAGCAGTGCTTACCATTCTGCCACGTGCCGCCATTCTTGCATGGTGTACCAAGTAATGCATTATATTACTGTACCAATATTGTGTTGTATCCACGAACAGCATGCATCAATGCCCGAGATTGGGTGCTGCTTAACTTTGCACAATGGCACTTGTTGGGGAACAAATGCTTTCAACCAGTTTTCTTATTCAGTTGCATTTATCCTTATCGGTTATTACCCCCAGTTTAACTGCAATTAGTCAGAGTTTTAGGTGTTCTGATTCAGGATTGATCCCATGGGGGTAACACAACTACCAATCTTCTTCAGGTCTCCAGCTCAAAATTAACAGGGCAAAGCAGTGAAGAGAATGAAATAGAAGAGAACTTGGAGAGGTGGCTGCCAGAACTCAAGGACTAGAACTGGTTGGTGGGATGCAGCATTTGTTATCCTGACTGCTCAGTATCAAAGTCTCCTTCTTAAGTAAAAACAAGATCAGCTGAATTGGACATTCCGAATTCTCCCTCAGTGTACCCGAACAGGAGCCGGAGTGTGACGACTAGGGGATCTTCACAGTAACTTCATTGCAGTGTTAATGTAAGCCTACTTGTGACAATAAAGATTACAATTAATGCAAGTAAATTTTTGATTTGAGTATGGAAATTTGCATTTTGAAATCAAGGGCTTTAGCTCAGTAACACCAAGCATTAAGTAACTCCCGTTTTGTCCCCGTTATTTTCAAAAGGAAGAATATTTTGCATCCGTAACAGATTGCAACATCTGGAGAACACCAATTTGCCTATTTTAATACATTCTTAGTGGATCTCCTGTGGTGTTATTCACCTCGTGCGAGAGGACATACTGTTTTCATAATAGGCTATGTGCTATGTAATGCAGTGTACTAGAGTCATTGACTTTGTGACTGATGTGAAAATCCATCTTTCTGACAAGATTTTCTTGACAGTTCAGGATTGATTTCTGCAATTATGTCCATCTAAGCAAAAAGCTACAATTACAAACTTATCCAGAGTTGGTAGGCTTGTAGGACAGGCGAATAAAGGAAAAGATGACATTTTGGAAAGGTATTTTGGGTAATTTCTGTTCAATGGATTCCAAGTCAGGTGGTGAAGCATAGAACTAGATGCCAATCCTTCTTGATAATGGGTTGATGTACAGAATGCCTTCGACCCACTACCCAGTGTCCTAACAGTCTTTCTTTGTATGTGCTCCAGGTATTTAAACTTAATTACTTAATTAAACAATATCCTTTACCGGTGTATCTTAGCAAACATACCATTAACAGATTCCCCTTTCTTCCTTTAATGAAAACTTTACAACAGAATTAAAGAACAATTTACCTGACCATACTATTGAACTGTCCAATCAAGCTTCTTATCTGCCGTTTTTTCTTTGGCTGCAACATCATCTGTGATGATTCAAGGTTATCCTTGGCATATTCTGCTTCTCGTCAAAGCCTATATATTTAATGGCCCGTACTAAGCCGGACTTCCAATATTCCCTCTGATCACCTCTTTAAAAAATTGCTCAAATTCCACACAAAGTACCATAGAAAGTTATAGGCATGCATCATGAGGACTTGCGGTCCCCATGTGAAGGAAACACACGTGGTGTTTCTCTGGACGGTTTTACAAATTGTTTTTTGCGATGCTGATATATTTTTTTTATTTGCTACCGCAAAACTGACCTAAACACTCAAGTACCAAGTTTATCCAAATATGCCTCGATATTTAAAGCATAGAGGCAGAGGAAAATGATAAAATGAGAAGGACACGCCTCCTGAGACAGCTTCATTTAAAGATGATGACCAGCTCCCTCATGCCTTTGACGACAGTCTATTGAACAAAATACCTGTCACTGAGCTTGACAAATCCCAAAGAAGTTTGGTTCTGGAACTGAAGAATTCTTTGGAAGAGTTATTGGGTCCAATTCGGTCCTCCCTTCGGTACCATTCGCCTAGCTGCTGATTCTCGCAGCAACATCGAGACAGCCCTCTTAGACAATAGCAACAGGATCTGTGCGTTGGGGAGTCCAAGCTGACTGTGGCGATTATGGAAATCGTGTCACTGCGGGTCAAAGTCGGATCACTTAGAAAACCAGTGAGGATGACAAAATCTACGCATTGTTGGCCCACCAGAGGGAGCCTCGGGCAGAATCCCAACACAATTTATGTCAGATTTATTCAAAAAGGTGGTGAGCAAGGATACTTTCCCAAAACCATCTGAGCTGGACAAAGCACATCGTGCCCTCCGACTGAAGTATTGTCCAGGTGACCACCACCACCCCCCCCCCCCCCCCCCCCCCCACTTAGGAAGGAATTTGTTCATCAGTGGGAAAGGGAACACTGCAATGTCACTTATCAAGGCCACCCAATTAGGATTTAGCGGGTCACAAGTGGAGATCTGGCAGGGAAGCGATCAACATTTAAGAGTCATGACGCAGTGGTAGCACTGCTACCTCACGGCACCGTGGTCACAGGTTCGATCCAGTCCTGGGTCATCGTCTATGTGGAGTTTGCACATTCTCCCCGTCTTTCCGTGGGTTTCACCCCCACAATCCAAAGATGTGCATGGTAGGTGGATTGGCCACACTAAAAGTCCCCTTAATTGGAAAAAATGGATTGGGTACTCTAAATTGTAAAAAAAAAAAACAGAATCCACTCTCTACAAGGAGTAAACTTAGGGTTGACTCACCCTGTCGGTCTCTGCATCATACTTAACAGTGAAGATCACTTCGACATGCCAGACAACGCAGATTCTTTCCTTCAGTGGCACATACTCAACAACTAACGGGGTAACCATTTGTTGCCTCTGTAGATTTTATGGAGGTAATGACTGGCAATTATGCGCTTTCGATACCTGGTCATTGTTATCTACACTCAGGATAACCAAAGATGGATCTGTTGAAAGTAGATCTGTGGACTAGTCTCTCATCCGAATCATATTCCAGCTATGGGGGAAGGACAGCATTGATTTATTTTCATGGCAATGTATTGCTGCATGTTCCGATCTCCATGAGGATACCTTGGCTGACACTTTCAGTTACGGTCAAGATATTTAGTTACCACGAGTTTAGTCCAAATGTTTGGTATAACCTAGTTTAATTACGGAGCTAGCCAAGAGGTTGATAGGTTTTGTGTTGTTGTTCTGGGTTTTCATGTGCTTGAGTGTCTGTATTGGCCACTTAATATGCTGACAACCAAGGGCTTGTTTTATTGCTGGAATGCATTTGAGCTTTTGCTATGACGCTGTAGTCAGCAACTTTCCAATGGTGTGGTACTTAATGTAGTTCATATGTGTGAAGGGGGGACGCTCCCCTCTAATGAGGTTGTTGAGTCATTGGATACTGTGCACGATGCTGCTCGTCTTGATTGTAATGGAAAGCTTAGGATTTAGTGTCATTTCGTTTTGAGGTACATTATCACACTGTTAATTGTTTGTTCGAGTTTGGGAGAGGAGTGATTGTTCGGAGGAGGGAGGGGGATGGCATGAATTTTTTTATGTTGACAGTACGGTACAGTACGGGGCAGCACGGTAGCATTGTGGATAGCACAATTGCTTCACAGCTCCAGGGTCCCAGGTTCAATTCTGGCTTGGGTCACTGTCTGTGTGGAGTCTGCACATCCTCCCTGTGTGTGCGTGGGTTTCCTCCGGGTGCTCCGGTTTCCTCCCACAGTCCAAAGATGTGCAGGTTAGGTGGATCGGCCATGCTAAATTGCCCTTAGTGTCCAAAATTGCCCTTAGTGTTGGGTGGGGTTACTGAGTTATGGGGCTAGGGTGGAGGTGTGGACCTTGGGTAGGGTGCTCTTTCCAAGAGCCGGTACAGACTCGATGGGCCGAATGGCCTCCTTCTGCACTGTAAATTCTATGAAAAAAAACCATGGACCTTTCTGCATTTGGTCATTCTCACTGTACATTGGATCCTCTTGGCCTCGTTTTCTTTCCCTTTCATTTCACTGATCTGTTCGTAAAGTCTTCCTATACGCATGACATGCTAAGGTTGCCAAATTGGGACTAGTTAAATTGCATGTTAATGGGTTAAATGACCCAGTAAAACATTCAAAAGTGTTTTCACATCTCATGAGCCTTAACACATATGTTGTATTCCTTTAAGAAACGCATCTTCCAGTTAAAGATCACACCAGATTACGTAGCATGGGTTGGCCAGGTATTTCACTCCAGCTTTAATGGCAGAGCTAGGGGGTGGATAATATTTATTAACAAAACAAGACAGTTTTTCCCCTTTAATGTAAGCTCAGATCTTGGTGGATCTTAAGACAATAGTTAGTGGCACACCTTTTCAAACCTTGGCAAACATCTATGCCACTAACTGGGGTGATTCATCGCACCTATCTTCCCGTCCCAATCTAGACAAACACCATCTCAGTTTCGGAGGGGATCTAAACTGTGTCATTGATCCAGGGCTGGACCTCTCAAGCCACAAGCCCTTCATGTTCATGACTCAAATCAGTTGTGTTGACCTTTGGCATTTCCTCCACCGAACCACTAGGGCCTTTTCCGACTTCTCCATCAGGTTGACTCACACATCGACTACTTTATGAAAAAAAATAGAACTCTGCTCCACTCGGTCAAAACAACAGAGTATTCTTCCATAGTTACTTTGGACCATGTGGCTCCACTTAGGGGCTGGTTTAGCACAGTGGGCTAAACAGCTGGCTTGTAATGCAGAACAATGCCAGCAGCACGGGTTCAATTCCCATACCGGCCTCCCCGAACAGGTGCCGGAATGTGGCGACCACGGGCTTTTCACAGTAACTTCATTGAAACCTACTTGTGACGATAAGCAATTATTATTATAATTATTAATACTCCGTCGACCGGATTCTTACAGACAGGGCAGATCCATGGAGTTAACACATTCTTACTATCTGACAATAATTTTTCTAAATCCATATGCACCAGTACAGACAATTTCATAAAAATGAATAAATCTGATTCTACCGCCCACCCCCCCTCCCAATCAGTACTGTGGGAGACCGTCAAAGCGGTTCTCCAGGGGAACATAATTTCTTACCATACATATATTATCGGGCATAGAAAATGAAAAGAATTGGTGACTTCAATTTTGGAAACTGATGACCAATATTCCATTAGCCCCACTCCTGAGCTGCATACAGGCAAGCTGAAGCTTCAGACTTAATTTTACTTACTTTCCACAAATAAAGCTGAGTGTACGTTACACAGTCAAGGGAGGTCTTTTACAACTACGGGGCCCACCAACTAAGGCACCAGTCCGTTTCTCAATTTATCTCCCAGGTCTACAACTCTTCCCATATTCTTACTACGGACCCCTCTGGTATTTCCCCACCCCCCCGCCCCAGAGAGCATCGGAATGGCAAACTTCCTAAATAACTTGGGCAACCCTTGTGTGGATGCGAACCTGCGCAGAGACTTGGGAGGATCATTTGCATCTGTATGAGACAACAAACTGCATTAATCAATGTAGTGGCAAGCCCCAGGTCCTGATGCCTTTCCGATTAACTTTTACAGACAATTCTCTGCTCAACTCACTCCTCCATTACTAAATATGTTCAATGACTCCTTATCTCACAGCTCTCTGCCCGATCCATCTTATGCTTAAAAATAGAAACCCTGCAGAATGTGCTCATTCCATCCTCTCTTAAATGCGGAAGTAAATCGGTTGTCTCAGCTGAGAGTCTTGCATTCCTGGGATATCTGATGAGCAAACTGGATTTGTGAAGGGGCGGCAAGTATTCTCCAATGTACACTGCCTTGACATTATTTTTTGCCACATTGGGCATGGCTGACCCAGAGGTTGTTATCTCCCTGGATATGGAGAAGGCTTTTTACTGGGTGGACTAGGAATATCTGTTTATAATTGTGGATAAATTTGGGTTTAGCTCAAAATTTATTTCCTGGATTCACCTTCTCTACACCTCCCCCACTGCAAGTGTGCGCACTAACCCTCTATACTCAGAGGACTTCCCCTCTATCCAGAGAGAGCCGGCAAGGCGCCTCTCGTCTCCACCCCTCTTTGGCCTGGTAATAGAACCCTTGCCCATTAAAGTTAAAAACTGCGTTAAAGTGTGGAGCACAATGTGTCCTTAAATTCTGATGATCTCCTATTATATATTACTAATCCTATTCCTGCGTTAACAAAATGAATATTCTCAACACTTTTGGCTTATTTTTTGGCTATAAATTGAGCAACTAAACTGAGCGTATTCCAATCAACCTTACTACCAAACAAATCTTCCCAAGAGCTTGGCCATTTAATATATAGAACATAGAACAATACAGCGCAGTACAGGCCCTTCGGCCCACGATGTTGCACCGAAACAAAAGCCATCTAACCTACACTATGCCATATCTATTGCTGGTTTTCGCTACTTTAGGTGTGAACGTAACACGCTTTGTGTCTCTTCATAAAAGAAACTTCACGAGCCTGGTTGTCAAAACGAAGAAGGATTTACAGCTCTGGGATAGTTCTGCCTTGGTTGGTAGAATACAATCGATAAAAACATTCTACCCAGGTTCTGGTATCATTTTCAATGTCTCCCTACAGTACCAAAACCCTCTTTTGTTGTGTGAAATAAGTTAGTAGCAACATTTATTGGGGCAGGCAGGACTCCTAGAGCCCAAGGAGTGATACTTCAAGAGGGAGAGGGGATGGTGGGCTTGCATTACTTAACCTACTGTACTATTATTGGACTGCCAATGTTGAAAAGATTTTAATATGGTGTCACGATCCAGGTGAAAACTGGAAGCACATTCTTGCTGCTCACCCTCACTTCCCATCTTAATTTGTGCCCCACTGTCCCCGTCTCCTTCTAAATACATGGAACCCCATTGTGATTTCCACCTTAAATTGTGGACTAAATTGTTTCCATATTTTTAAACTCACCGCTGCTCTGCTTATGCACTCTATTTGTAAAAAGATTTATTCTTGCTATCCAAGCTTGGCTCAGCATTTACTGGTGAACAGAAAGGACCTGAGCATTTTATTGATGTTTGTAGATGGATCCTTTGCCAGCTTTAATGAGCTTGCAGTAAATTTAACCTGCCTCAATCTGGTCTTTACCACTACTTTCAAGCCTGCAGATTTGTTCCCTTTCATTGCTCATCCTTTTCAAGCCACTTCCAAACACATTTTTGGAAGTGATTCGGTCTCTGCCTCCAACTGTTACGGTTTTATTTCAAGATTGTATGATCTCATGTTATCTTCCGGTCCCTCCCCTCTTATGACTGGAAAGCGGTATGTGGGCTTGCCCCCGCTTGCAGACGACTGGTGGGATGGAGCCCTTCCGAGGGTCAACTCCACATTCTCCTGTGCTCACTTAAGTTGAACTAATTCAAAATTTTGCACAAAATTCATTTTGCCAGGGCCAGAATTACTACGTTTTTTTCAATACAAACAGCAAATCTGACAGGTGTTCACTTGTCCCTGCTGACCATACCCAGATGTTTTGGTTGTGATCAAAGTTGGCTGTTTTTTTGGGTCTCCTTCAACACTCTCACCAGAGCTTTAGATACTAATTTAGAGCCTCATCCTTCGATAGATAGCCTTATTTGGAGTCCCACCTAAACCGGACCGTCTCACTAAGAATAAGGCAGGCATCACTGCATTCACATCATTAATAGGCTGATTCTATTAACTTGAAGGAGCCCATTGTTTCATCTTTAACTTAATGCCTTTTCTTCATTTG
Source organism: Scyliorhinus torazame (assembly GCF_047496885.1). Lineage (NCBI taxonomy): Eukaryota > Metazoa > Chordata > Chondrichthyes > Carcharhiniformes > Scyliorhinidae > Scyliorhinus > Scyliorhinus torazame. The sequence continues at coordinate 40,521,615 of NC_092718.1, forward strand.
GAGAAGATCAAATACACTGTAAGAGGATCTACTGAGAATTTCTATCGCAGACGACAGCCAGCCTTTTGTTTCTTTCTTTAAACAGGTAATTACTGTCAACTGTTCGGGTTGTTTTTTTGCATAGGGATGTTTGCTTGTTTGTTTACTGAGGGGGGTGGGACAGTTTCTCTTTGGGGTACCAGCAGAACATAGCTGAATCTGCTTTCAGTCAAGTGCAACCTACCTTCAGCAATGCAGACCTAACCAAGAAATACTACACACCCGACAGATCATTTAATCCAAGACATAAATAAATGTTTACTTTCCACAGCTTTCCTTCTATACTGCTCACCTCTTTGTGGGGCAGCTTCAAAAACACTTATCTTTGAAAAGTTTCACCCTGCAGAAAAAAAAATGCACATTTTCCGTGACCCGCATTCCCATGAATGAGGCCAACAGAGCTAAGAACATTTTCAGTTGCTTCTTCTGCCTTCAGGTAGTAGACCAACATCTTGGGCAGGATTCTCTGAGCCTGGGGCTAAGTGTCGACGCTGTCGTAAACGTCGGAGCGTTTTACGACGGCGTCATCTGGCCCCTAGGATCAGCGATCCTGCGCCGCACAGGGGGCCAGCAGGGCACTGGAGTGCCTCACGCAGCTCCAGCTGCCGATACAGATGCCAGCACGAGTTCGCGCATGCGCGTGGGTTGCCGTCTCCGCGCCGGCCCCTGGGCAACATGACGGAGCCCTACAGGGGCCCGGCGCGGAGGAACATAGATTCTCTCCTCCTCTCCCCCCTCCCTCCCCCCCTCCCTCAAACCCGGTGCAGGGTTGGAGAATCCCGCCCCTTATCTCCAGGTCCTTCGGTCATGTGAGAGTACCTTTAAGAAATGGATGTTTAAGCAATGTACCTTTAAGAAAACAGTGATGTCAGAGAGTGGGTGGAGCTGAGCTTAGTTCAGCCATTTTGAAGTTTCAGTTTTGCAGTTTGAAAAAGAGCTTGGGTGTGTCTGTGTTTTGCAGTAAGCTGGATCTGCTGTGATCTCTGCCATGAAAGATTATCTCTGGATCATTTGGGTGATTTAAACCCATAATAGTAAAGCCTTTAACCTGATGTGATTCTGTTTAAAGATGTTAAATCTTGGAAGTTTGAAGGAACATTTTGAGGGATTATTTACTGGTGTAATATTTTCGGGGTTATCTTTGAAGTAAGGGGTGTTAAGAGATCCAATGTTTATTTAAGATGTTAAGTTGAGTTCATGGAATAAACATTGTTTTGTGTTTAAAAACCCACGTGTCCATAATTGTAATGTCACACCGGGGGAGCAAGCCGTGTGCTGGAAAGGCAACAATCCATTAAAGGGAGGGGTTGGTTGAACTCCATGATACATTTTGGGGTTCTGAAAACGCCTCGCCCATAACACCTTCTTCAAAACCTTGCGCTATCAATCTCTCAGTTTAACCTTATATGTCCCATCTGGGAATACTTTTTCCATACATATCCATCCTTGAGATTAGGCGATCAGGCAAGCAATTCCCTATCTGGCACACTTAGTAAACGCTAAATTTCTTCCAAATCATTTTGTTTGACCCCTCTTATTAGATTATCTACCAATTTCTTTGCAGCCCCCTGAACGCGAGTACCTCATCACCTTTTATTAATTGCTTAGATTCTGAACCCCTGTTCAACCCATGAACCGGTATGATACGGCCATGTTGGAAAACCACTGCCTTCCCTTCACCTTAACCGGAATGTTACAGATCCTCCCTCTCTTCAATAGCATACGCAGAACTAATTCAATTTTGCACACGCAGAACTAATTCTAGTCCCTTCAAGGGCCAGTGGAGTAATCACACAGCCAAGTATTTTAGGCTTCCTCCATAGACCAACTGAGACAAACTACTGCCTTGAACTGCCCACGTGTTGGCACATGTTAGCTCGCAGTCTGATTAGCCGGCTAAGATCTTGTGGATCTTGTACAACACTTGTATCACCATAGAAAAATGTTACCATGTCTATAAAATGGAAAGTGAAAATGAATTCTGAAGAAGTTACACTGGACTCAAAATAAACGCAGTTTCTCTTCACATCTGCTAAGACTTTCCAGAATGTTTTTTATTTCAGATGTTCAACATCCAGTTGTCAAGATGAAAATGTCTGTTCTTGTCCCACACCTATAAATCCATAGCTACTATATTAAAAGTATCATACTAATCAGAGACTTAAAATTCTGACCTTTTGTGTACTTATCATCCTGTATTCTTCATCATGACCTTTCATGTGCAGCAAACAGGATGACCAACTTGTTGATGGAACTTGAAGACGTTTTTCCCCCTTTCAAACACCTATCACTTGATGCACATCTTAAGCATTGATTAGAAGTACCAGGTTTGGTTAAAGGGATGAATAATAACAGAGGAAGGCAGAGGCGTGGTTGTATTATCACTAGTTTAGTCATTCACAGACCCACGGTAATACTCTCGGGGCTCAGGTGAGAATCGTACCACAGCAGATGGTGCAATTTCAAATCAATCAATGAAAATCTGGAATTAAAAGTCTAATAATGACCATGCGTCCATTGTAGTTCGAACCTATCTGGTTCACTAATCTCCTTCAGGGAAGGAAATTTGCCATACTTATTTTTATTACTGACCTACATGTGACTCTTAAATGCCCCCTGAAATTGCCCAGCAAATCACTCGGTTGTATCAAACCTCCAGAAAGTCTGAAAGGCATGAAGCCAGACAGAACACCATCATCGAATTAGGCATGAAAAGCACCGGAAATTAGAACGTCAAATTTAGCCCCTGCTGACCCTGCAAAGGCCTCCTTACTAACATCTGGGGGCATGTGCCAAAACTGGAAGAGCTATCACGCAGACTCGTCAAGCAACAATCTTAAGAGTTGTACTTATGGAATCATACCTTCCAGATAATGCCAAGTCATCAGAGGTGGCAGAACTGTAGCATACAGTTGGGAGTAAGTTCACCCGAGTCCTCAACATTAACTCCGGACCCCATGGTCTTGTGGCATCAGGTCAAACGTGGGCAAGAAAACATCCTGTTGAATACCACCTACCACCCCCATCTCCTCAAGTTGATGAATCAGTACCTTTCTATGTTGAACACCACTTGGAAGAAGCACGGAGGATGGCAAGAGAGCAGAATGTACTCTGGGTGGGGAATGTTAATGTCCATCACCAAGACTGGCTTGGTAGCACCACTACAGACAAAGCTGGCAGGGTCAAGGGCCCAGAGGCGGTGGCATTGTGGTATTGTCACTTGACTTGTAAACCAGAAATCCAGGGTAGTGCTCTGGGGACTCGGGTTCAAATCCCGCCACTGGAATTAAAAGTCCAATCATAATCATGAAACCATTGCCAATTGTCGTAAAAACCCATCTGGTTCACGAATATCCTTGAGGAAAGGAAATCAGTCGTCCTTACCTGGTCTGGCCTACATGTGACTCCAGACCCACAGCAATGTGGTGGACTCTTAATTGCCCCCTCAAGGGCAATTAGGAATGGACAATAAATGCTGGGCCAGCCTGCGATGCCCACATTTCATGGACAAATTTTTTTAAAATGTGGTGGGGGAAACCAAAAAGAGGGAAAATCACCCTGACTTTATCTTCACCAAACTGCCAGTCATAGATGCATTTGTCAATGACTAGATAAGAGTGACCACTGCAGTCCTTTTGGGCATTATCACTGCACTAAATGGGAGAAATGTGGAACAGATCCAGCAACTCAAGACTGGGAATCCAATGAAGCGCTGTGGGCCATCAGCAGCAGAATTGTACACTGGCCACAATCTGTAACCTCATGGACTGGCATATCCCCTATCACCATCACCAAGCCAGCGGATCAACCCTGGTTCAATGAAGAGTGCAGGAGGGCATTCCAGGAGCTACATCAGGCATACCTGAAAATGAGGCTTCAACCTGGTGAAGCTACAACACAGGGCTATTTGCCAGCGAAACAGCATACGCAGCAAGTAATAGACGGAAGAAGCAATTCTACCAGCAACGCATCAGATCCAAGTTCTGCAGCCTTGTAACATCCAGTCATGAATCGGGGTGGACAATTAAACATTCCACCAGAAGAGGCAGTGGCGGCTCTGCAAAGATCACCAACCTCAATGATGGAAGAGTAGTATATCTGTACAAAAGGCGAGGCTCAAGTCTTTGCTCCAATCTTCAGCCAAGTGCCAAGTGGATGACCTACGCCTGCCACTTCCAGAGGTCCCAGCATTACAGATGCCTGTCTTCAGCCAATTCGATCCATTCCACATGATATCAAGAGGAGAAGGCACTGGATACTGCAACGGTTATGGGAACTGACAATATTACTCAAGACATATGCTCCAGAACTTTCTGCAGACTTAGCCAAGCTGTTCCAGTACAGTTATTACACTGACACTTCCCCGGCCATGTGGAAAACTGCCCAGCTATGTACTGTACATGAAAAGCAGGGCAAATCCAAATACCGTTGCATCAGTCTACTCTCAATCATTAGTGAAGTAAAGGAAGGGGTCATCAACAGCAAAAGCTTTGTAATACCTTTCTCACTGCCGCTCAGTTTGACTTCCGCCAGGGTCATTCGGCTCCTGAGCTCAATTACAGCCTTGGTTCACACAAAAACTAAAGAGCTGAATGCCAAAGTGAGGAGAGTTCGACTGCCCTTGACATCAAGCCACATTTGATCAAGGATGGCATCAAGAAGCCAGAGCAAAACTGGAGTCAATGGGAATCAAGGGGAAAACTCTGCTAATTGTAGTCATACCTATCATAAAAGGAATATGGTTGTGGTTGGTGGATGTCACTCATCTCAGATACAGGACATAATTGCAGGAGTTCCTCAGGGCAGTGTCTGAGGCCCAACCAGCTTTGCTGTTTCATCACTCTTACGCTATGGTCAGAAGAGGGGATCATAGAATTTACAGTGCAGAAGGAGACCATTCGGCCCATCGAGTCTGCACCGGCTCTTGGAATGAGCACCCTACCCAAGATCAACACCTCCACCCTATCCCCATAACCCAGTAACCCCACCCAACACGAAGGGCAATTTTGGACACGAAGGGCAATTTATCATGGCCAATCCACCTAACCTGCACATCTGTGGACTGTGGGAGGAAACCGGAGCACCCGGAGGAAATCCACGCACACACGGGGAGGATGTGCAGACTCCGCACAGACAGTGAGCCAAGTCGGAATCGAACCTGGGACCCTGGAGCGGCGAAGCAATTGCGCTATCCACAATGCTACCGTGCTGCCCATATTCGTTGATGATTGCACAATCATCTACAGCATTCAGAACTCCTCGAATACTGAAGCAGACCATGCCCAAAGGCGGAAAAGCCTGGACAATACCATTGCTTTGCTTCCCTCGTCCCAGCAGCCGTCAACACACTCACCAATGCAGTGCTCCCTGCTCCTCCATCGAACACTGTTTTACGACCTCCGTTGCTGCTATGATGTCCCTTGTCTAGCTAGTAGAAGCAAAAGCCGGTGGAAAATGGTCAGTGATTGGAGGAGCAGCTCGAAGAGTCAACTTCTATTGAAACTCACCTGTTCCACCGGAATTTTGAAAACTGGTGCCAAGGCCTCACCCTTCCATCCGAGGCCTTACTTTGGACAAATCTGATCTCGAAGGACAGAAGCATGGGAACATGACCATCTGGAAGCTCCCCTCCAAGCCACACACCGCTTACTGACATGCAATATATTGCTGTTTCTCCACCCTCACGGGATCAAAGTCCTGCAACTCCCTGCCTAACAGCACTGTGGGTGTACCTGGACCACACAGGCTGCAGCAGTTCAAGGCAGCTCACCACCGCCTTCGCAAGGGCAACTAGGGATGGGAAATAAAGACTGGCCTGGCCCATGATGCCCACATCCCATAAATGAATAATTTTTGACTGGAATGCCAGTCGACAACTGCTTTGTCTCTTTCCATGTCCAGTTTCATTTGTGCCCTTTTCATGGAACTCTTGCTCAGCAGTAAGGGCATCTCATGACACCACAGCTGGCTTACTCCAGTTGTTTTGCATGGAATCACCTCTCTTTTACATGACCTCAATGAGTTGTCGTCGTCAAAACAGAATTAAGTATAACTTGCACACTCCAAACTTGAAATGAAATGAAATGAAAATCGCTTATTGTCACAAGTAGGCTTCAATGAAGTTACTGTGAAAAGCCCCGAGTCGCCACATTCCGGCGCCTGTTCGGGGAGGTTGGTACGGGAATTGAACCGTGCTACTGGCCTGCCTTGGTCTGCTTTAAAAGCCAGCGATTTAGCCCAGTGAGCTAAACCAGCCCCTTGCATTACACCTCATTATTTAGTGAGTCCAAATAACATTTTAACTAATCCATTCCATCTACCGTTGAAGTTCAACCACTACCCAACATTGGGCAATTAAATGAATCCATGGACAGTATACATTACCAGACGGAACATTTTTGTGACCTGCACAATTTCCAGAGTGCTCAATCCCAATTTCAGCTTCCAAATGCTCTGCCATGTCTCAATTTGAAAACCTGCTTTGGCTAATTTATTGCGCAGTGGCATTTTGAATCACATCTGAAACACATGTTGACACTTCCCCAGGCATCCCTGGGGTTCATTTATCCATTATTACTAAACATACTCCTTTCATCTTCCGGATCTCTCAAAAATGCCTTCACCATCTTCATAATTTTTTCTGTCTGTGATTCTCTTGTACCCACACCTGCACTTATCTGAACAATCTCGGAACGTTGCAACCATTGAGCCCTCCTTCTTCTGTGACAGCATGTAATGTTCCATTAGTGCCATCAAGGTTGCTGGAAATGACTGCTTGCTCAGGAATTGTTTTTTAAAGCATAGACATCTGATCCAAGAGTGTCCCTTTCTGAAAATCTAACTTAAGTTCAGACCATTTGAATTGAAGCACCTGAGAAATTTCCAAATTGAAGTTACGCAACCTTTGATGCATGCCCAGCAGTCTCTATTTAGAAGTGCTCTGGGTCTAGAATTAAACAATGCCCTTCACCTATGTATCTTAACAATTTAAGTAACAAACCTTAAATAATTTCATCCGTTTACTTCCTCCTTTCCTTTATTGTCAACTTTTGTTGACATGCTTACATCTTTTCCATGAGCCATTAGTTTTGAACGGGTGGTTTTCCTCACTTTTATTCAACCTTCTGCATTTCCTCTGTTCTGTTGTCATGTTATTTTTCTATCAGTCAAAATATCGTGGACACCACTTCAACAATTCAATATTTTTAAAAGTCAGCAATATTATACTACAGGAAGTGCAGGTGCTCGTTTCTTTAAGGATAGCGGTTTAATCATTAACCAGTGGATCCATTCAGAGGTCAACTCAGAAGCTCCTTGTATTAATTAAGTACTCAGTTGTCCAGTCAGAAATTACAAGGCAGCTTGATTTTCATGAATCTAGAAGATATAATTTTCTCCAGGCTATGCCTAGTTTTTGCTCTTCAACATTTTCATTGGTTTCTTCAATTCTGTTGTTCCATCACCATAGATTCTCACTAATCATTACCTGGGGAACTTCCCCACGATCCAAACAGAATAGGAAATCTCTCCCATCCCCTATAGTGCCTGAACTATAAAATAAGAGTAGGCATTATAATCAATACAGCGAAGTGGCAGTTGCAGCAAACTCCAGCTGAGACAGGAGGAATAGAATGTAAAATGAGCCTCATGTCTTAGTTGATACTTGCAATAATGCTGCAAGACTAACAAAGTGCTCAAAATGTCAAGTGACCATTTCACACTCTCTACTTGTAATTAGAATGTGGCACATCTGGGGTGGAGCATAGGGTCTCGCTCTGCAGACGATTTACTCCTTTATATCACAGACCCGTTTTTTTTTGGGGGGGGGGTGGCTGGGATTATGGAGGCACTGGAAGAATTTAGGCGGTTTTCAGGCTACAAGCTAAATATGGGAAACAGCGAGGCGTTTGTGATTCAGGCACGGGGGCAGGAAAGGAGATTGAGGGAGTTACCTTTCAAAGTGGTAGGGAGGAGTTTCAGGTATCTGGGGATTCAGGTGGCTAAGGATTGGGGGCAGCTTCACAAGTTAAATTTGGGTAGAGCGGTCGATCAGATGAACAGGTATTTCCGCTGACACTGGCCCTGGCTGGGAGGGTGCAGACAGTGAAGATGACAGTCCACCCGAGGCTGCTGTTCTTTTTTCAATGTCTCCCGATTTTTGTCCCGAAGACCTTTTTTGGAAAATGAATATGGTGGTCTCGGATTTTGTGTGGGCTGATAAAACCTCGAAGGTGAAGAAGGCACTCTTGGAACAGAGTCGCGGGGAGGGGTCTTGAGTCTCCCGAGTTTTATTAACTATTACTGGGTGGCCAACAAATCGATGGTCAGGAAGTGGGTAAGTGGGGAAGGGGTCGGTTTGGGAGCGAGTAGAGGCAGCATCTCGCAAGGGCACGGGCTTGGAGGCTTTACTAACGGCACCCCTGCCGTTCTCGCCGGCTCGGTACTCCACAAGCCCAGTGGTGGTGGCAGCTCTGAGGGTGTGGGGCCAATGGAGACAGCACATGGGACTGGTGACCAGTTTGGTCACCCATTTGTGATAATCACCTTTTTGCTCCAGGGGGGCTGGATGGGGGCTTTAGGAAGTGGCAGCAGGCAGGGATTGAGAGAATTGGGGATCTCTTCATTGAGGAGGGTTTCCCCGAGCTTGGAGACATTGGAGGAGGAGTTTGAGTTGCCGAGTGGGAACAGATTTCGGTACCTGCAGGTACGGGACTTCGTTCGGAGGCAGGTTCCAAGCTTTCCTCGCCTCCCCGAGGGGACTACAGGATAAGGTGATGTCAAAAACAGGGGTTGGGGAGGGGAGGGTCTCGGAGATCTACAAGGAATTGATGGAGTGGGAAGGGGCACCAATCGGGTAGGTGAAGAGGAAGAGTTGGGAGGGGACTTGGAAGTCGGAATATGGGAAAAGACCTTGAGGAGAGTTAATTCATCCTCGTCATGCGCCAGGCTTAGCCTGATCCAGTTCAACGTAGGGCTGGTTTAGCACGGTGGGCTAAACAGCTGGCTTGTAATGCAGAACAAGGCCAGCAGCGCACGTTCAATTCCCGTACCAGCCTCCCAGAACAGGCGCCGGAATGTGGCAACTAGGGGCTTTTCACAGTAACTTCATTGAAGCTTACTTGTGACAATAAGCAATTATTATTATTATGACTGTGGCTCGGATGAGTAGGTTTTTTGAGGAAGTGGAGGATTGGTGCGGACGCTGTGGGGGGAAGCCCGGCGAATCATGTGCATGTGTTCTGGGCGTGTCCGAAGTTGAGGGGATTCTGGCAGGGATTTGTGGACGTCATGTCAGAGGTCCTAGACGGGAGGGTGATTCCAAGTCCATTTGTGAATTGGACGATCCGGGGACACAGTGGGAGAGAGAGGCCGATGTTGTGGCCTTTTCCTCCCTGGTGGCCCGGAGACGGATGTTCCTGAGATGGAGGGACTCCGAGCCTCCAAAATCAGGCGTATAGGTTAATGGCATGGAGGGTTTCTCAGTCTGGAATAAATTAAGTTAGCTTTGAGAGATTCAACCCAGGGGCTCACCCGGAGGTGGCAGCCGTTCATCGAATTCTTAAAGGAAAATTGTTGTGTGTGTCGGCCCGCTCAGTTGTTTAAGAAATGTTAAATTGTTAAACTGTGAAAATTACAAATGCTTTAAAATATTTTCTTCAAAAAAAGTTTGCACATTCTCCCAGTGTTTGCATGGGTTTCGCCCCCACAACCCAAAGATGTGCATGGTTGGGGGATTGGCCATGCTAAATTGCCCCTTAATTGGAAAAAATGAATTGGGTACTCTAAATTTTTATTTAAATATAGAAAATATGGGAAGCGTTAAAAAAATGACTGTTTGAATGGGCAGAGCAGTTAAATGCATTTACAGGTAAGTATCCATTTATCAAATTAAGCAGAAGAGATTCTGCTGATTCACTGCTGTTTTGTGATACTACAGCTTGGTACAATAAAAGTTTCCACTCTCCCAGTCTGAACTCCCTACCTGCCCAGAAGCATCTCCCTACTGGGGAAAAACGTGCTCTCCATTCACTTTGAAGTTAGTTCTGGTTTCACCCTAAAAGGATACATCCAGAGTAGTAAATGCACCAGGTAGAAGCACTTCCCCTTCATTTAATTCTATTGTTGTTACAGCAGGAGAATCTGGTTACAATTGATGAATTCACAGGAAGATTAATAAGAATTCCTTTTACAGCAACTAGCCTCCAGAAGGTAACAAAAACTTAGTAAAAGCAGCTCAACAGATTAAATATTTGCAGAAAGAAATTGTTTTGAAGTTATCAAAGCTTAGAAACGGGACTTCCGGGTGCGGCTATGCATAGCTAGGTCGCATATTGGGCAGCTCCCGCTTGGAACGGACTTTTGGGCTCTTTAACAGGGCCCCACGGCATTTGTTTGACATTTCCCGGTGTGGGAAGAAGACTGCAGCATTCCCCGGACGGTGTCCCCCAGGAATGTTGTGTCTTTTGGCTACCAGACCCGGCAGAAACGGTGAAGGATTTGGCTTGATCTGCAGCAAGAGACAGAGGCCTCTTCCAGCATGCAGGCGGGGGAAGGGCAAGCTTAAAGCTGCAATCTGACTTGACTCTATCAAAGGTGAATTCTAGCAGCAGAGGGAACAACTGTGAAAGGATCTACCAAGGCCATTGAAGAGGCGGGGACGAGGCTTCTGGTGGCGGCCATTGAGGACTAGGTCGTGCATTCGGCAGCTCCCGTCTGGAACAGACTCTGACCTTTTTCAGGAGTTTCCATAGACTTTTTGGGGCAGACTGGTGAAGCAAACACTGCCAACTTCTATGAAACGGACCAGAAGTGTAACGGCCAAAGGAGCGGCACTGGAGCAACGGGAGAAGCGCGGGAAAGAAAACAAAATGGCGGCGGCCAGGGACAAAGGGGAGCTGCAGGAGTTCATCAAGCCCTGCTTCGAGGAGCAGCGCGAGGAGATGTTGGCGCCTATGCTTTCGGCAATTGAAGGACTTGGGATCACGCAGAAGGCCCACGAAGCTAAGATCCAGGAGGTACAGAAAAGAGTCAGTCAGAACGAGGATGAGCTCGTGGGCCTGGCGGTGAGAGTGGAGCAGAACGAGGCGCTACACAAGAGGTGGGCGGGAAGACTCGAAGACCTGGAGAACAGGTCGAGGAAAAAGAATCTGCGAATCCTGGGTCTCCCTGAGGGAGTGGAGGGGGCTGATGCCGGGGCATACGCGAGCACGATGCTCGAGACGATGATGGGCACGAAGGCCCCTTCGAGGCCGCTGGAGTTGGACGGGGCACATCGGGTGCTGGCGAAGAAGCCCCAGGCAAATGAGCCACCAAGGGCGATGGTGGTGAGGTTCCACCGGTTCATGGACAGAGAGTGGGTCCTGAGATGGGCCAAGAAGGAGCGGAGCAGTAAGTGGGACAATGCAGAGATCCGAATATACCCGGACTGGAGCACGGAGGTTGCAAAGCGGAGAGGGGGTTTCAACCGGGCCAAAGCGGCGTTGTACCGGAAAGAAGTGAAATTCGGAATGCTGCAGCCAGCGCGACTGTGGGTCACACACAAGGGCCAACACTATTACTTCAAAACGCCTGAGGAGGCGTGGACCTTTGTACAATCCGAAAAGTTGGTCTCTAACTGAGGGTTTGAGAGGGTGGGGGGTGATGTTTTGGGGTTTGATGTGTGATGGTTGTTGTATATAGGGGGTCAATTACGCGCAGGAAATGTTACATGGGCTGGGGGAGAGAGACAAGGCCGCGACAGGAGCTGCGCCAGAGGGGGCCGAGCGGGCTTTGGAAAGCACAGGGTTTTTTCCCGCGCGCGGGAAGGGGAACGAAGGAATGCATATGGATTGGGAGACTCCCACGCGGGGAGGTCAATGGGACGGCGGGGGAAGCCGGGGTCAGCAGGCGTCAGCTGACTTACGGGAGTGACATGGGGGGAGCAAAAAAGCTAGACAGGGGTCTAGCGGGGGGGAGGGGAGGGCGGAAGGGGGGGGAGAAAAAGGGTTGCTGCTGCACTGGCCAAAAGGGAATGGGACACAGAAGAGGGGGTCCCCTCTCTGGGGGACTGGAGGGTGAGGGAGGCGTGGACACGGGACTGGCCCAGAAAAGGAGATGGCTAGTCGGCGGGGCGTGGGGGTGGGGGTGAGAGCCCCTCCAATCCGGCTGATAACGTGGAATGTGAGGGGCCTGAATGGGCCGGTGAAGAGGGCTCAAGTGTTCGCGCACTTAAAGGGACTGAAGGCGGAGGACGTGGCCATGCTCCAAGAGACACATCTGAAGGTGGCGGACCAGGTCAGGTTAAGAAAGGGATGGGTAGGACAGGTATTCCACTCGGGACTGGACGCGAAGAAGAGGGGTGGCAATATTGGTGGGAAAGCGGGTGTCATTTGAGGCCAAGACTATTGTAGCGGACAATGGAGGGCGATTATGTAATGGTGAGTGGTAGGCTGCAAGGGACGTGGGTGGTGTTGGTAAACGTATACGCCCCGAACTGGGATGATGCAGGATTCATGAAGCGCATGTTGGGGCGCATTCCGGACCTGGAGATAGGAGGCCTGATAATGGGAGGGGACTTCAATACAGTGTTGGATCCAGCACTGGACCGCACCAAATCAAGGACTGGAAAGAGGCCGGTGGCGGCCAAGGTACTTAGGGGGTTTATGGATCAGATGGGGGGAGTGGACCCATGGCGGTTTGCAAGGCCGCAGGCCAGGGAATTTTCTTTCTTCTCCCATGTACACAAAGCCTACTCCCGGATAGATTTCTTTGTTCTGGGCAGGGCGCTCATCCCAAGGGTGATGGGGACGGAGTATTCGGCTATAGCCGTTTCGGACCATGCCCCGCACAGGGTGGAACTGGAGCTGGGAGAGGAGAGGGACCAACGCCCGTTGTGGCGGCTGGATGTGGGACTGCTGGCGGACGAGGTGGTGTGTGGGAAGGTGAGGGGGTGTATCGAAAGGTACTTGGAGGACAACGACAACGGGGAGGTGTGGGTGGGGGTGGTATGGGAGGCGTTGAAGGCAGTGATCAGGGGAGAGCTAATTTCCATTAGGGCTCATAGGGAGAAGAACGAGGGTATGGAAAGGGAGAGGTTAGTGGGGGAGATTTTGAGAGTGGACAGGAGGTACGCAGAGGCCCTGGAGGAAAGATTACTTGGGGAAAGACGACGGCTCCAGACCGTCTTCTTTCAAGTCCCTCTTGACCACAGGGAAGGCGGAGGCACAGTGGAGGAAAGCGCAGCGGGCGACCTACGAGTATGGGGAAAAGGCTAGTCGGATGCTGGCACACCAGCTCCGTAAGAGGATGGCAGCGAGGGAAATAGGGGGAGTCAAAGATGGAAGGGGAGCCACGGTTCGGAGTGCGACGAAAATAAACGAGGTATTCAAGGCCTTTTATGAAGAGCTGCACAGGTCCCAGCCCCCAGCGGGGGAAGAGGGGATGAGACGATTCCTAGATCAGCTGAGATTCCCGAGGGTGGAGGAGCAAGAGGTGGCTGGTTTGGGGGCACCAATTGGGTTGGAGGAGCTGAGCAAGGGTTTGGGGAGCATGCAGGCGGGGAAGGCCCCGGGACCGGACGGATTCCCGGTGGAGTTCTACAGGAAGTACGCAGACTTGTTGGCCCCGCTACTGGTGAGGACCTTTAATGAGGCAAGAGAGGAGGGGACCCTGCCCCCGACAATGTCGGAAGCGACAATTTCTTTGATCCTAAAGCGGGACAAGGACCCACTGCAATGTGGATCATACAGGCCGATCTCGTTCCTCAATGTGGATGCAAAGTTGCTGGCAAAAGTGCTGGCCACGAGGATCGAGGACTGTGTCCCGGGGGTAATCCACGAGGACCAGACGGGATTTGCAAAGGGCAGGCAACTAAACACCAATGTGCGGCGGCTCTTAAACGTGATAATGATGCCATCGGAGGAGGGAGAGGCGGAGATAGTGTTAGCTATGGACGCGGAGAAGGCCTTTGACCGAGTAGAGTGGGAGTACCTCTGGGAGGTGCTGCGTAGGTTTGGGTTCGGGGGAGGGTTTATCAATTGGGTTAAGCTCCTTCACAGAGCTCCAATGGCGAGTGTAGTGACGAACCGGCAGAGGTCGGAGTACTTTCGACTGTACCAAGGGTCGAGGCAGGGGTGCCCCCTGTCCCCCGTTGTTCGCATTGGCGATCGAACCATTGGCCATGTCATTGAGGAAGTCTAATAAATGGAGGGGGGTGGTCCGAGGGGGAGAAGAGCATCGGGTGTCGCTATATGCGGATGACCTGTTGCTGTACGTGGCGGATCCAGTGGAGGGGATGGTGGAGGTCATGCAGACTCTAAGGGTGTTTGGCGAGTTTTCGGGCTATAAGCTCAATGTAGGGAAGAGTGAGCTCTTTGTATTACAGGCGGGGGACCAAGAAAGAGGGATAGGGGACCTACCGCTGAGGAGGGCGGAGGGGAGCTTTCAGTATCTGGGGATCCAGATAGCCAGGAGTTGGGGGACCCTACATAAACTGAATCTGACGAGGTTGGTGGAGCAAATGGAGGAGGATTTCAAAAGATGGGACATGTTACCGCTCTCGCTGGCGGGTGGAGTGCAGTCGGTCAAAATGGTGGTCCTTCCGAGGTTTCTGTTTGTGTTTCAGTGCCTTCCCATCGTGATCACTAAGGCCTTTTTTAAGAGAGAGAGTAGGCAGGAGTATTATGGGGTTTGTGTGGGCGAATAAGACCCCAAGAGTAAGGAGAGGGTTCCTGGAACGCAGTAGGGACCGAGGAGGGTTGGCACTGCCAAACCTGGGGTGCTACTACTGGGCAGCAAATGTGGCGATGATCCGCAAGTGGGTTATGGAGGGAGAGGGGGCGGCATGGAAGAGGATGGAGATGGCGTCCTGTAAAGGAACGAGCCTGGGGGCGTTGGTGACGGCACCGCTGCCGCTCTCGCCGACAAAGTATACCGCGAGCCCGGTGGTGGCGGCAACGCTAAGGATCTGGGGCCAGTGGAGACGGCACCGGGGTGCAATGGGAGCATCGGTGTGGTCCCCGATCAGGGGTAACCACCGGTTTGTCCCGGGGAAGATGGATGGGGGGTTCCAGAGCTGGCATCGGGCGGGGATTGGAAGAATGGGGGAAACTGTTCATCGACGGGACGTTTGCGAGCCATGGGGCACTGGAGGAGAAGTTCGAGTTACCCCCGGGAAATGCCTTTAGATATATGCAGGTGAGGGCTTTTGTGAGGCGACAGGTGAGGGAATTCCCGTTGCTCCCGGCACAAGAAGTTCAAGATAGGGTGATCTCGGGTGTATGGGTCGGGGAGGGCAAGGTGTCGGAAATACACCAGGAGTTAAAAGAGGGGGAAGCGCTGGTAGAAGAGTTGAAGGATAAATGGGAGGAGGAGCTGGGGGAGGAGATCGAGGAAGGTCTGTGGGCGGATGACCTAGGTAGGGTTAATTCCTCCTCCTCATGTGCCAGGCTCAGCCTGATACAATTTAAGGTGGTCCACAGAGCGCACTTGACAGGGGCGAGGTCAAGTAGGTTCTTTGGGGTAGAGGACAGATGTGGAAGGTGCTCAGGGAGCCCGGCGAACCATGTCCATATGTTTTGGTCATGCCCGGCACTGGAGGGGTTCTGGAGAGGAGTGGCGGGAGCAATATCTCAGGTGGTGAAAGTCCGGGTCAAGCCAAGCTGGGGGCTAGCAATATTTGGAGTAGTGGACGAACCGTGAGTGCAGGAGGCGAAAGAGGCCAGCTTTCTGGCCTTTGCGTCCCTAGTAGCCCGGCGAAGGATCTTGCTAATGTGGAAGGAGGCGAAGCCCCCCAGCCTGGAGGCCGGGATAAATGATATGGCTGGGTTCATGGTTACGAGGGGGGGGTGTTATTGTTTGTAAGGGAGAAAAATTGTGTTAAAAAACTTTCATAAATATATATTTTTTAAGAAGCTTAGAAACGTTTCTTGCCTTGTTCTTTTCCTCTCATTGCCACGAATTGAAAATAAATTATTAATTTCAAAATTCTGCTAAAATCATTAAATGAAAACGACTCTCCATGCAAAATTGTTTTGCAACTTTCTACAAGACAGTATCAATAATTATTGCTCGACATTTAAAAATTTGGCTTTTAGTTCTAAATCAAACACATTTTGAACATTCAAAATGAAGTCTATTACCAACAACTCAACACACGACCGTCACTGATAATAGCAAACTTGTGGGGAGGACACAAAGGCTGCAAACACAGGTTAAGTGTGTGCGCAGCAAGGTGGCAGATGGAGTATAATGCAGAGAAGTGTGACGTTTTACACCCTGGTCGCAAGAATCAAAAAGCAGAATTATTATTTTTGTTTTAAAAGGTGCGAAACTACCAAGTGTTAATGTTCAAAGAGAATTAGGTGCGCTTATACAAGGGAAACTAAGTTAGCACGCAGGTGCAAAAAGCAATTAGAAAGACAAATGGTCTGCTCGTCTTTAGTGAAAGTATTGGAGTAGAGAATAAAGTCGTCCAACTACAGCTGTACTTTTTGGAGACCATACGTGAAATATCTCCACATTTAAGGATACACTTACACATCTTTTGCCAAAGGTAGGGGAGTCTAAAGCTAGAGAGCACAGGTTTACGGTGAGGGGGGAGATACAAAAGGGTCCAGAGGGGTAATGTTTTCACACAGAGGGAGGAGAGTGCCTGGAACAAGCTGTAGTAGAGGCGGGAACAATTTTGTCTTTTAAAAAGCATTTAGAGTTATATGGGGAATACGGGTATAGAGAGATATGGGCCAAATGTGGGCAATTGGGACTAGCTTAGTAGTAAAAACTGGGCAGCATAGACTAGCTAGGCCGAAGGGCCTGTTTTCACGCTTTAAAACTCTATGATTCTATGACTTGAATCAGAGGTGTACTAGATTGGTCCCTGGGATGAGGGAGTCATGAAAGATTGAATAAAATGGGCTTAATTATCTGACGCGCCTTGTAAATGTCACTTAATTGGTTGTTATGCCTATCTATGCGAGAGAACATTTTCAGCAAACACCAAAAGTAAACTTGCCTCCAATTCTCTCCAAGCTGGCTCTTCAAGGAGTAACGCTAATGCTTTGCAAGGAGAACTTCTAAATGTCACCAAAATAGATGGCACTGCTGTCCTTCGCCCCACAGGTCTCTTGAACAGCTAAAATAAGACATTTGGCCAGATGCTGGCCTCCCCTTTTCCGTCTATCCTCCTCTCATACCCCTTCCTCTCACAATTGCCCTACAAACCAATGCAAAAAAGTGAATTTATATTTAACAATGCAACTTTTACATTTTTATATGCCTGAAACCGGTTTAGTTAAATATTTTGGCTGTGATTTATTTTTGATGGTTGGGCAGCAGAGTGGCACAATGGTGAGCACTGCTGCCCCACAGTGACAGGGAGCAGTGTTCAATTCCAGTTTAGGTGACTGTTTGTGTGGAGTTTGCACCTTTCCCCCATGTCTGCGTGGCTCTCCTCTGGGTGCTCCGATTTCAAACAAAGAACAAAGAACAAAGAAATGTACAGCACAGGAACAGGCCCTTCGGCCCTCCAAGCCCGTGCCGACCATACTGCCCGACTAAACTACAATCTTCTACACTTCCTGGGTCCGTATCCTTCTATTCCCATCCTATTCATATATTTGTCAAGATGCCCCTTAAATGTCCCTATCGTCCCTGCCTCCACTACCACCTCCGGTAGTGAGTTCCAGGCACCCACTACCCTCTGTGTAAAAAACTTGCCTCGTACATCTACTCTAAACTTTGCCCCTCTCACCTTAAACCTATGCCCCCTAGTAATTTCCTCCCACAGTCCAAAGATTTGCAGATTACACGTGGGTTGGCCATGCAAGTTTAGGGCTGAAGGGGCGGGGCCGGAGCTGGGAAGCGCTGGGAGTGGAATGGATGAGATCCTGCTGGTGGTGGTTTTGGGGGGGGGGGTTGTCGATGGAGCGGCGGGAGTGGCCGGGTTCAGCGGGAGTCAGCGTCAGCTGACTTACGGGAGTACAACAATGGGGGGAGCAATGCAGCTCGGGGTGGACCTAGCTTGGGGGGGGGGGGGGGACACCGGGTTGTTGCTGGTATGGCCAAGGGGAGCTGGAGTTGGTAGAGGCGGTCGGGGCGGGGGTCTGCCGCTGTGGGGAACGGGTCGTGCGGGGGGCGCGGGCACGTGACTGGCCTAGGAAGGGCAATGGCTAGTCGACGGGGGCGGGGGATGGGTAGCCCCCTGATCCAGCTGATAACCTAGCATGCAAGGGGACTGAATGGGCCGGTCAAGCGGGCCCGGGTGTTCGTGCACCTGAAGGGGCTGAAGGCGGATATGGCCATGCTTCAGGAGACACACCTGAGGGTGGCGGATCAGGTAAGGTTGAGAATGGGGTGGGTAGGGCAGGTGTTTCATTCGGGTTTGGATGCAAAAAAAATCGGGGGGTGGCGATCTTGGTGGGGAAGAGAGTGTCGTTCGAGGCGTCGAGCATTGTGGCAGACAATGGCGGTAGGTATGTGATGGTAAGTCGCAAGCTGCAGGGGGAGCAGGTGGTGTTGGTCAATGTATATGCCCCGAATTGGGACGATGCAGGGTTCATGCGGCGGATGCTGGGCCGGATTCCGGACCAGGAGACAGGGGGTGGGGGGATTTCAACACGGTGATGGACCCGGCATTGGATCGCTCTAGGTCTAGGACGGGCAGGAGGCCGGCGGCAGCCAAGGTGCTGAGGGGGTTCATGGACCAGATGGGAGGGGTGGATCCACGGAGGTTTGCGAGGCCGGGAGCCAGTGACTTTTCATTCTTCTCCCATGTCCACAAGGCCTACTCCCGGATTGACTTTTTTGTCATGAGCAGGGCGCTGATTCCGAGGGTGGAGGATACGGAGTACTCGGCGATAGCCATTTCTGATCATGCTCCGCACTGGGTGGACCTAGAGTTGGGGGAGGAGAGGGACCAGCGCCCGCTGTGGCGCCTAGAGGTGGAGTTGCTGGCGGACAAGGAGGTGAGCGGGCGGGTCCGGAAGTGTATAGAGGTGTACCTGGAGGCTTATGGGGAGGTGCAAGTAGAGGCGGTCTGGGAGGCACTGAAAGCAGTGGTCAGAGGAGAGCTGATGTCCATTAGGGCACACAAGGAAAGGGGGGAGAAGAGAGAGGGGAGATGTTGGTGGGGGAGATGGCGGGGTGGATAGGAGGTACGCGGAGGCCCCGGAGGAGGGATTGCTTAGGGAGCGGCGTAGCCTTCAGGCTGAGTTCGATTTGTTGACCACCCTGAAGGCAGAGGCGCAGTGGAGGAAGGCGCAGGGGGCGGTATATGAATATGGAGAAAAGGCAAGCTGGATGCTGACGCACCAGCTTCGGAAGCGAGAGGCAGCTAGGGAAATCGGGGGAGTTAGGGATGGAGGAGGGAGCACGGTGCGAAGTGCGGTGGGTATCAAAGCCCGACGAAGGATTCTTCAGTGGAAGGGTGCGAGGCCCCCAAGCGTGGAATCCTGGATCAGCGATATGGCGGGGTTTATTAAATTGGAGCGGGTGAAATGAATGGGCTACAAAGCGAAGCCGTGCACTATCTCCAACAGCAGTGCACCCCTCCCCGATGAACTCAATGCATTCTATGCTCTGTTCGAGCAGATAACTAACAATCGAATGCCCCAGCAGCCAATAACTCACCCATACCCAGCATCACAGCTTCCGAAGTCAGTTCGGCCTTCCTGAAAGTGAACCCTCGGAAGGCAATGGGTCCGGACGAGATCCCTGGTTATGCACTCAGAGCCTGCGCGGACCAGCTAGCAGAGGTGTTCGCGGACAGCTTTAACCTGTCCCTACTCCGCTCAGAGGTCCCCACCTGCTTCAAGAAGACCACCATCATACCGGTGCCAAAGAAGAACCAGGCAACGTGCCTCTATGATTATCGTCTGGTGGCCCTGACTTCAGTTGTAATGAAGTGCTTTGAGAGGTTGATCATGAAGCTCACCACCTCCATACTCCCAGAACACCTTGATCCACTGCCATTCGCATACCATCGCAATCGGTCCACAGCAGCCGTCATTTCCCTGGCCCTACACTCATTCCTCGAGCATCTCGACAACAAGGACTCCGACATCAGACTGCTATTTATTGACTACAGCTCCGCCTTCAACACCATAATCCCAGCCAAGCTCATATCAAAGCTCCAAAACGTAGGACTTGGCTCCCTACTCTGCAACTGGATCCTCGATTTTCTGACCAACAGATCACAATCAGTAAGAATAAACAACAACAACACCTCCACAATAGTCCTCAATACCGGGGCCCCACAAGTCTGCGTACTTAGCCCCCTACTCTACTCCCTGTACACACAACTGCGTGGCAAAATTTGGTTCCAACTCCATCTACAAGTTTGCTGACGATACGACCATAGTGGGCCGGATCTCGAAAACGACGAGTCAGAATACAGAATAGATAGAGAACCTAGTGGAGTGGTGCAGCGACAACAATCTCCCCCTCAATGCCAGCAAAACTAAAGAGCTGGTCATTGACTTCAGGAAGCAAAGTACTGTACACACCCCTGTCAGCATCAACGGGGCCCGAGGTGGAGATGGTTAGCAGTTTCAAATGCCTTGGGGTGCATATCTCCAAAAATCTGTCCTGGTCCACCCACGTCGACGCTACCACCAAGAAAGCACAACAGCGCCTATACTTCCTCAGGAAACAAAGGAAATTCGGCATGTCCACATTAACCCTTACCAACTTTTACAGATGCACCATAGAAAGCATCCTATCTGGCTGCATCACAGTCTGGTATGGCAACTGCTCGGCCCAGGACCGCAAGAAACTTCAGAGAGTCGTGAACACTGCCAAGTCCATCACACGAACCTGCCTCCCATCCAGTGAGTGGATTCTACCGGAAATTTGTGCCCAATTTTAGCAGTGTGGTCACTCCACTGACCGATTTGAAGAAACGCCTCAAATAGCAGTGGACAGCAGAGTGTCAACAGATATTTGAAGGCCTAAAGGCTGTGATGACCAATTCTGCTGTGTTGGAGAATTACAAGGGGCTCTCTGATCGGATTGAACAAAAGTATCTGACCTTAAAGAGAAATGCCGAGGCGTAGAGAAATGGATGGATCGTGCAGAGACCTTCTTGTCCAAAGAGACTGTCAATCAAGAGGGATTCCAGTTGGAGGAAGAAGAACTAAAATGGACTATGTTATTATAAATGTTTGTGTGTTTTGTTTTGTTTAAAAAAAAGTATATTTACTGTCAATATTTTTTAATGGAACGTGAAATGGTGAAAAATGAAACCATCTTGAAGTTGATGATTTATTTCTTTTTTCTTGGGGGGAGGTGCCATGTGAATGTCCCTTTCAGAAAAGTGTGCTTTGTCAAATGGCTGCAGTGATGTCATTGTGTGGGTGGAGCTAGAAGCTCTTTTTTGGCTGTGTTTAGTTTCACTTTCAGCTGGAGAGCTGCATTCAAACCAAGCAGATGTGTCTTGATCTTTCTCTCTGCAATCTACAGAATGTCTCAAGATCACTTGATGGTTTCAAAGTAATAGCTGCTCCTGTAAGGAATGCAAACCTACTATCTTTGTTAAAAAGGGTTTTTTGAATTATGGATGTTGTTAGGAAAGTTATTAAGGGTTACCTGCAGAGTATGAAATCTGTGAGGATTATCAGTGTTGGTAGTTGATAAGATGTTTACTGTGTGTTTAGAAAATGTTAACTGCATTCATAGAATAAACAGTTGTTTAAAAATACTTTAGATCTCTGCTGCATCACACCTGTAAAGTGGGCTCTTGTGCTCCCCATAACCAAAATCTATTCAAAGTTGTCGGTCAGGTGAACTCCATGATAAATTTTGGTGTTCTCTAAACCCTGGCCCATAATAGAACACAATTGTGGCCCAAAGAGAAATTAAATAACAAGAAATTTCAAAGAGTAGGATGCAACCAGAGTTGCCAGTTTCCAACAATAACGTGAACAAGGCGGCAGTAAATAATGTGCTCCGTTACTTTGAAAAATCCCACAAAAGCTTCTAAAATCAAATTTATGCTTAAAAATTATTTTATTTAAATGTGAAGCAAATCGACTCTGCAAACCCATTACTAATTTTCATTTGGGAAGGCACCATTACCATCCAAATGTTCTAATGCTCTAATAGTTTACATTACAACATGGTATTTGACAAAACTGTGCTGAAGCTGGGCACACAATTAAATGTCTACACATTACCCAACACAATAAGTCGCCCCCTTTCAACTTGGCCTTTCTCCTCTGAAGCCTTCTGCTATCATTTTCAGGTTTAAAATTTGTTCACGGGACGTGAGCTTTGCTGGAAAGGCCATCAGTTGTTGCCCAACCCCAATTGCCCTGGACATCTTGAACCATTCGTCTGTGGTGTAGGTACACCCACAGTGCTCTTTGGAAGCGAGTTCCAGGTTTTTGATCCAGAGATAGTGAAGGGACAACAACATAGTTGCAAGTCAGTATGGTACACCACTTGCAGGTGGTGGCGTTCCTATGCATTTGCTGCCCTTGTCCTGCTAGGTGGGACCTCATGGGTTTGGAAGGAGCCTTGGTGAGTTGTTGCAGTGCATGTTGTAGATTGTACAAACTGTTCCTTTGTGTCAGCGGGAGTGAATGTTTCGTTGGGCAGGATGCCACTGAAGTGTGCTGCATTGCCCTGGATAATGTTGAGCTTCCCAAGTGTTGTTGGAATTGCACGATTCATTTCCGGTTGCGGCGATGCGGAGCTAAGCCGCACATTTCGGCAGCTCCCGCTATAACGGACTTTTGGGTTCTCCAGAGGAGCCCCAACGGAAATTTTTTGATTTAATCCCGTGTGGGAAGGTGAAGTAAGGGTTCCCCCTTACGTTGTATGGCGGAAATTGGCGGTGAAGCGTCGGAGAAAGAGGCTCTGGAGCAGCTGCAAAAACGAAGGGGAAAAAACAAGATGGCGGAGGGCAGAGATCGAGCAGCATGGGGGCCGGACTAGCAGGAGTTCCTTAAGCGGTGTGGAGGAGCTTAAAAAGGAGGTGCTGGCGCCAATGCTGTTGGCGATCGAGGGGCTGAAGGAGACCCAGAAGGCCTAGGCGGTGGAGCTTTGTGAGGTGAGGGATAAAACGAATGAGAATGAGGACGAGATCCTGGGCCTGGCGGTAAAAATGGAGGCGCATGAGGCGATGCACAGGAGGTGGGCCGAGAGACTCGAGGTCCTGGATAACAGATTGAGGAGGAAGCATCTCCGGATTCTGGGTCTCCCCGAAGGAGTGGAGGGAGCTGATGCCGGAGCGTATGCGAGTACGATGCTCCAGTCGCTGATGGGTGCGGAGGCCTCTCCAAGCCCCCTGGAGCTGGAAGGGGCTCACTGGGTCCTGGCGAGGAGACCCAAGGCTGATGAGCCGCCAAGGGCGATAGTGGCAAGGTTCCATCGCTTCGCGGACAAAGGAAGTGTTCTGAGATGGGCCAAGAAGGTGCGGAGCAGTAGATGGGAGAATGCGGTGATCAGAGTCGACCAGGATTGGAGCGCGGAGGTGGCAAGGAGGAGAGCTGGCTTCAACCGGGCCAAGGTGGTGCTGCACAAAAAAAGAGGCAGGTTCGGCATGCTGCAGCCTGCACGACTGTGGGTCACTTATCAGGACCGACACCATTATTTTGAAACGCCAGAAGAGGCTTGGACCTTCGTCCAAACAGAGAAATTGGACTCGAACTGAGGGGCTGTGGCTGTGGAGGGGGATGTTGGTTGCATACGGGGTTGTAAATAAGGGTAAAGAATATTTCATGGGTGGGATGATGGATGGGGATGTGGGTAGAGTTCTGGTTCAAATTCTTTTTTTCTTTCCTTCTCCTTTCTCTGTAAACGATGGCGGGGAATGTGGGCGTCGGTGCTGGAGGGAGGTGAGACTCGGGGATGGGGAACTGGGAAAATGGCCGCAACAGGAGCTGCGCCACAGGGGGCGGGGCTGGCTCAGGAAAGCGCGGGCTTTTTCCCGCGCAGGGAGGGGGCGGGGGGAGGTAAGGAGGAGAGACTCCCACACGGGGAGATCAACGGGAAGGCAAGGGAAGCCAGGGTCAGCAGAAGTCAGCTGACTCACGGAAGTAATATGGGGGGGAGCAAGACTGCTAGATGCAGATCTCGCGGGGTGGGGGGGGGGGGGGGGGGGGGGTGGGGGGGGAGAGATATTAGGGTTGCTGCTGCACTGTCCGAGGGGGAGCTGAACATGGAAGAGGTGGTCTGGGAGGGCATTCCCCATCTGGGGGACTGGAGAGTGCGGGAGGCGCGGGCACGGGACTGGCCTAAGATAGGAGATGGCTAGGGGGAGGGGGGGGGCAATCTGGCTGATCACGTGGAATGTAAGAGGCCTAAATGGGCCGGTTAAGAGGGCCCGAGTGTTTGCGCACCTAAAGGGACTGAAGGCAGATGTGGCCATGCTTCAGGAGACACATCTGAAGGTGGCAGATCAGGTCAGGTTAAGGAAGGGACGGGTAGGACAGGTGTTCCATTCGGGGCTGGATGCGAAGAATAGAGGGGTGGCAATATTGGTGGGGAAGCAGGTGTCGTTTGAGGCCAAGAACATAGTAGCGGACAATGGAGGCCAACACATGATGGTGAGCGGTAGGTTGCAGGGGACGGAGGTGGTACTGGTGAATGTATATGCCCCGAACTGGGACGATGCTGGATTCATGAAACGGATGTTGGGGCGTATTCCAGACCTGGAGTTAGGGAGCTTGATAATGGGTGGGGATTTTAACACGGTGCTGGACCCAGCATTAGATCACTCCAGGTCGAGGACGGGGAAGAGGCCGGCTGCGGCCAAGGTGCTTAGGGGGTTTATGGATCAGATGGGGGGAGTAGATCAGTGGAGATTTGCCAGGCTTTTGACCAGAAAATTTTCTTTTTTCTCCCAAGTGCATAAGGCCTACTCACGCATAGATTTTTTTGTTCTGGGCAGGGCATTGATCCCGAAAGTAGAGGGAACGGAGTATTCGGCCATAGCCATTTCAGACCATGCCCCGCATTGGGTGGAGCTAGAGCTGGGGGAGGAGAGGGACCAACACCTGTTGTGGCGGTTGGATATGGGACTGCTGGCAGACGAGGAAGTGTGTGCGAGGGTGCGGGGGTGCATAGAAAGGTATCTGGAGGCCAACGACAACGGGGAGGTGCAGGTGGGAGTAGTATGGGAGGCGCTGAAGGCGGTGGTCAGGGGAGAGCTAATCTCCATCAGGGCTCACAGGGTGAAGAGAGAGGGCAGGGAAAGGGAGAGGTTAGTGGGGGAGATTTTAAGGGTGGACAGGAGATATGCAGAGGCTCCTGATGAGGGACTACTCAGGGAGAGACGAAATCTCCAGACGGAGTTCGACCTGTTGACCACAGGGAAGGCAGAGGCACAGTGCAGGAAGGCACAGGGGGCGATATATGAATATGGGGAGAAGGCGAGTCGGATGCAGGCACATCAGCTCCGTAAGAGGATGGCAGCGAGGGAAATAGGTGGAGTCAAGGATGGCAGGGGAACTACGGTGCGGAGTGCGGTGAAAGTGAATGAGGCATTCAAGGCCTTTTACGAGGAGCTGTATAGGTCCCAGCCCCCAGGGGGAAAAGAGGGGATGCAACAATTCTTGGACCAACTGAGGTTCCCGAGGGTGGAGGAGCAGGAGGTGGCTGGTTTGGGGGCGCCAATTGGCGTGGAGGAGCATGCAGGCAGGGAAGGCCCCGGGGCCGGATGGGTTCCCGGTGGAGTTTTATAGGAAGTCTGTAGACCTGTTAGCTCCGTTGCTGGTAAGGACCTTTAATGAAGCATGGGAGGGGGGGGACCCTGCCCCCGACAATGTCGGAGGCGACGATCTCTTTGATCTTGAAGCGGGATAAGGACCCATTGCAATGTGGATCGTATAGACCAATCTCGCTCCTTAACGTAGATGCTAAGTTGCTGGTAAAAATGTTGGCTATGAGGATTGAGGACTGTGTCCCGGGGGTGATTCACGAGGACCAGACGGGATTCGTAAACGGTAGGCAACGAAACACCAATGTGCGAAGGGTCCTAAATGTGATAATGATGCAATCGGTGGAGGGAGAGGCGGAGATAGTGGCAGCCATGGACGTGGAGAAGGCCTTTGACCGAGTAGAGTGGGAGTATCTCTGGGAAGTGTTGGGGAGGTTTGGGTTCAGGGGAGGGTTTATTAGTTGGGTCAAGCTCCTATATAGAGTCCCGGTGGAGAGTGTGGTCACGAACCGGCGGAGGTCCGAGTATTTCCGGCTGTATCGAGGGACGAGGCAGGGGTGCCACCTGTCCCCTCTGCTGTTTGCATTGACAATTGAACCTTTGGCCATGGCGTTAAGGGAGTCGGGGAAATGGAAGGGGGTGGTCCAAGGGGGAGAGGAGCATCGAGTGTCGCTGTACGCAGACGACCTGTTGCTGTATGTGGCAGACCCAGTGGAGGGGATGGTTGAGGTCATGCAGATCCTAAGGGAGTTTGTAGATTTTTCGGGCTATAAGCTCAACGTGGGAAAGAGCGAGCTCTTTGTGGTGCATCCGGGGGATCAGGGAAGAGGGATAGACGACCTACCATTGAGGAGGACGGAAAGGAGCTTTCGATACTTGGGGATTCGGGTAGCTAGGAGGCACTGCACAAACTTAATTTGACGCGGCTGGGGGAACAGCTGGAGGAGGATTTTAAACGGTGGGACATGTTGCCGCTCTCGCTGGTGGGCAGGGTACAGTCAATTAAAATGGTGGTCCTCCCAAGGTTTCTTTTTGTGTTCCAGTGCCTTCCAATCATGATCACCAACGCCTTTTTTAAGAGGGTAGGCAGGAGCATTATGAGTTTTGTGTGGGCGAGCAAGACCCAGAGGGTAAGGAGGGGGTTCCTGGAGTGTAGCAGGGATAGAGGAGGGTTGGCGTTTGTGAATTTGGGTGGCTACTACTGGGCAGCCAACGTGGCGATGATCTGTAAGTGGGTGACGGAGGGAGAGGGGGCGGCGTGGAAGAGGTTGGAGATGGCGTCCTGCAAAGGAATGAGCCTGGGGGCGCTGGTGACGGCACCGCTGCCGCTCTCGCTGACAAGGTACACCACGAGCCCGGTGGTGGCGGCAACGCTAAAGATCTGGGGGCAGTGGAGACGACACAGGGGAGCGCTGGGAGCCTCGGTGTGGTCCCCGATTAGGGATAACCATCGGTTTCTCCCAGGAAGCTTGAACTGGGGGGTTCCAGAGCTGACATCAAGCAGGGATTAGAAGAATGGGGGACCTGTTCATCGATGGGATGTTTGCGAGCTTAGGGGCGCTGGAGGAGAAATTTGGTCTCCCCCGGGAAACACGTGCAAGTAAGGGCGTTTGTGAGGCGGCAGGTGAGGGAATTCCCGCTGCTCCCGGCACAGGGGATTCAAGACAGGGTGATTTCGGGTGTATGGGTCTGAGAGGGCAAGGTGTCGGCGATATACCAGGAGATGAAAGAGGGGGAGGCTTTGGTAGAGGAGCTGAAGGGTAAATGGGAAGGGGAGTTGGGGGAGGAGATTGAGGAGGGGCGGTGGGCTGATGCCGCAAGTAGGGTTAATTCCTCTTCCTAGTGTGCCAGGCTTAGCCTGATACAGTTTAAGGTAGTGCACAGAGCGCATATGACGGCGGCGAGGTAGAGTAGGTTCTTTGGAGTGGAGGACAGATGTGGGAGGTGCTCAGCAAGTCCGTCGAACCATGTCCATATGTTTTGGTCATGCCCGGCACTGGAGGGGTTCTGGAGGGGAGTTGCAGGAACAGTATCTCAGGTGGTGAAAGTCCGGGTCAAGCCAAGCTGGGGGCTAGCACTATTTGGAGTAGTGGACGAGCCGGGAATGCAGGAGGCGAAAGAGGCCGGCATTCTGGCCTTTGCGTCCCTAGTAGCCCGGCGAAGGATCTTGTTAATGTGGAAAGAGGCGAAGCCCCCCAGCGTGGAGGCCTGGATAAATGATATGGCAGGGTTTATCAAGTTGGAGAGGATAAAGTTTGCCTTGAGAGGGTCTACGCAGGGGTTCCACAGGCGGTGGCAACCGTTCCTCGACTATCTCGCGGAGCGTTAGATGAAGGTCGGACAGCAGCAACAGCAAGCCGGGGGGGGGGGGGGAATATCTTTTGGGGGGGGGGTTTATGGGGGGCATTTGAGCAAGAAAACACATGAACGATCCGGAAAACTGACACGTACGGGAGGAATCCAATGTACAAAGCTCTGTATCATATTGATTTCCATGTTCATGTCTGGCTATGCGTGCATTCTTTCTTGGTTGTTACGGGGGGGGGGGGGGGGGGGGTTTGTTTGTATGATTGAAAATTTTGTTTCAAAACTTTTAATATACATTTTTTTTTTTTAAATTTTAAAAAGGAATTGCACGATTCCAGGCAAGTGTGGAGTATTCCATTCCACCCGGACTTGTGCCATGCAGTTGGTGGAGGCTTTGGGGAAATCAGGAAGAGAGTTACTTAACAGAATTTGTAACCTCTGATCTATACTTGTAGACACTTATATGGCTGGTCCAGTTTAGTTTATGGACAATGCTAACTAGATAATGTTGATGTTAGGGCTTCAGCAATGGTAATAGCACAGAACATCAAGGGGGAGATAGTTAGATCTTCTCTTGAAGATGGTCAATACCCAGCAGTTGGCTGATGTGACATGACTTGCAATTATACCGCAACACATCCTTCGTCAGAAACGGGGGAGGGGGCCTAATAACTCAAGATGGCAACAGCATTCAGGGATTAGCTAGATTTATTGTGCCCCATTACACTTCACTTCAGTTATTTTTGATCCTCAGAACAACACTGACTTCCATTCCCCCAAGCACTGTTCAGTGTTCGCCTGCAGTGGCATTGTGCCTCAGTCTTACTGCTTGATACAGAAGAGAAACATCAGTCATGAGTGCAATTGTTATGAGCAATACAAGGGCACCATTTTCAAATTCCTTAAAAGTATCTTCTGGCAAGAAAAGTGCAGACATATTCATCGGCTGTTTAGCACACTCAATGAATGTGTTGTTTTTATTATTTTTTTACATCACTCGAATTAGATAGTACAAAATGCCAAAAGTACATGAAGATCAATTAACTGGTTAACATTTTACAAAGTCATTAAAATTACATCCAGTGCACCAAGTATTTTTCCAAACCAGCTTGGTGTGTTTATTTAGGCCAATGTTGAAAATGAAGCAAAGATGTCAGGGAGGCATGTGAAGCAACCACAGGAAAAGCCAGGGGCTCTGGTGCAACTCAGCCGCTCATCCCCTCATTCACAGTGCTCAGGACAACCCATATGGAATGAATTCTCCAAGTTATGTCCTTGGAGATTTCTAGCTAAGCATTGGTGACAAAGGGCCAAGGAACCCAAAGAAAATGATCGACAAAAGGGAGCTGTCAGAAGCAACTGGGGTGGAGCCAACTCAACATGGAGACTGGATCCTTGAATGGGCTATTGATCGGCACTCTCAAAGGCATTACAGCTGATGACTGCAAATATTATTGAAGTCATCGACAATAAACTTGATTCATTGGCGTAGAATATCAGTGCTCATGAGGTTGGTTGAACTACAGAATACTAGTAAGAGGTTCAATGAACAAGGAGAATCATTAATTTCAAAAATGTAACCTCCTCAATTGAGGCCCACTTACAATCCTTGGATAATCAGCTGCATGGTATGTCAGAATTTCTGGATGATCTGAAGAACCGAGCTCTGTTTTCATAACATCAAGGCCAAATGGGCCAAAGCGGCAAGGCATAATGGTGTCTTGCTGTTTGAAGGGGTGATGGTCTCGCTTTTCCCCAGATTTATGCGCTGATGCAGAAGCAAGTAGTCTTTGATTAAGTTAGAAAACAGCTCAAGGCTGTTGGAGTGAATGATGCCCTGCTTCATCCTGGTACACGGAGGATGGTGTCTGACAACTCTAATACACTGAACAATCCAGGTATGCCTTGGCTTTTGCCAACTCAATGAATAAAGGCAATAGTCTGGAGTAACAATATGCAATTCACTGTAAACTCCGGACTCGATCCCTAGTCATTCTAATTCCTGCCTGATCATTTGTTGTTATTTATCATGTTAACAGGGATGTCTTGGTAATTGAGCACTACAATGAACGTTTGATCTTGAAGAATATCAGGGACTTTCATTTGTTTTGAATGGAGAACACCCTACAGCATGATCCTTCTAGTTAACAAGTAAACGCTGTTTGTGGTATAGTATCAGGGCTGTGAAGTAGACATAGCCGACTTTATGTTGGTAGTCTTTGCTTGTGGTCGCCTTGCCTTAATCATGGTAATTATGAGTAACGCCATTAGCAGGAAGGAGCACATGGTTTAAATCCTCTTGGGTGGGGTTAGAATGCGCTATGGACATTCAGTACTCATCCTTATTGAGGCATATCTTATCTCTTTTTTTGAGGGGAATGACTCCTGGGTGTAATGATAGAAAGTTTGTAGGAATAGCACTCTAGGTTTTCACACGTGATGAGGAATACCCCTATGGCACAAACGACTTCACACATGTTGTGTGTTTATTTTAATTTTGGGGTTAAAGAATCGGTCCATGGCTCCTACAAAAGTACAGGCAGGTCTCATATCTGAGAAAGGGCCATTATAATGAGTCATTGGTGCCTTTGGCACCATTGGAGTTGGGGGAGGTATGTTTTGGTGCACTCCCGAACATGGCGTCAAAATCGTATCCTATATTTTCTTTGGCTGAATCAGCAATGGCAATAACTACTTTCAAAATTTGCTCCTGGAATGTGCAGGCAGCACATCATCCTGTTAAGAGAAAAAGATTTTATCTTTCCTTCAATAAAAAGGAAAGAAATTGACATGGATTTGTTGCAAGAAATTAATTTAGATGACAAGGAGCACTTATCAAGTTGAAAAGGGAATGGTGGGGCAGGTTTTTGTGCCTAATTTTTGACCAGTGTTAATCATTACAAATGTGCCTTATATAAAAAGGAACTTCCTGTTGATTCCCTTATTTCCCATTTCTTTTACTTTGCCATCATTTTTTTGACCCATGGATATTTAATGTACCTTAAATTTGAGAAACAGAAGGTGAGGAACTCAAAAGTTGCAAAATCGTACACTGTGCTTTGAAGATTTAGATTTTTAGCAGAAGAACTCAGGCTTTCTGGCATCCGAGAGATCGGAGGAATTCAGTTTGATTGGTTGGTGGCAAATAGATTGGCCAAGGACAGTGGGCAGGATTCTCTGATCCTGAGGCTAAGTGTTGATGCCATCGTAAACGCCTTCGCGTTTTACGACGGCAACAACAGGCCCCCAGGAGCAACGTTCCTGAGCCCTACAGGGGCCAGCACGGCATTGGAGCGACTCACACAGCTGCCAAGAGTGGTGTCAAACGGGCGCCACAGGTCTGCACATGCGCGCTGCGGCCGGCGCGAACCCACGCATGCGCACTAGCTTCCTTCTCCATGCCGGCCCCGACGCAACATGGCGGAGAGCTACAGGGACAGACGCGGAGTAAAATAGGCCCCCACCAGGAGAGGCCGGCACGCCGATCGGTAGGCCCCGATCGCAGGCCAGGCCACGGTGGAGGCCCCCCCTCCAAGCAGGCCGCCCCCCGCAGGGTGAACACTGAGGTCCCACCAGGTAAGACCACAAGGTAAGGCCCCGGGGTCAGAGAATCCCACCCAGTATTCTGCCTGGCAACAGATAGTGATTGGTTTCAGTCAGGTGTAAAGTTTTCAGAGGACCCAGGAAGGTGCAGAACACTCCTGGATGGCAAGAGAAGCTGTGAATTGCTGTTTCTCCAAAAAGGTTTCTTGCCCGAATCAGAAGTCTTTCAGATCCTGATGAATCTACAGTGAAAACCACTACAGACTGAAAGCAAAGACCTTCCCCAACTGAAGGCCAAGATACCAAATAATCAAACTGGATGGACATCTATCTGAAACAAAGGACGGGATCTAGCGGTCGGTTTGCACCTGAAAAGCAGTGCAACGCGACCGACCAGTAAATGCTGGGAGATCCCACTTCCGGGATCTATCCAGTTCGTCATGCCTCACGAGATCTAACACAATCTCGCAAAACGCTGGGATGTGAATCCCTCTCATTGTGGGCAGGGTCACTTTCTGCATATTAGAGCAAGATTGCTCGTCTCACTCTAACATGTGTTCCCGAGATCTACCAAAGGTTGGGACCTAGCTCCCTCGTCTTGGAGACCTTGGGCAAGCGTCGTTCAGTGCTGGTCCCCACAAACGGGGACCAGATTGAACAGCACTCGTGGGGGGGTCTCTCAGGGGATTGGAGACCCCCAGGTGCAAGCCCTTTGGGCACGGTGGCACCTGGCACTGGTGTCACCTGGGTACCAGCCTGGCCACTGCCATGGTGCCCAAATGGCACTGCCAGCTGACAGCAGCATTGCCAGGGTGTCAAACTGGCATATTTTGCGTTGTGGTTTCCCTGCACAGATTAAATGAAATGAAAATTGCTTATTATCACAAGTAGGCTTCAAATGAAGTTACTGTGAAAAGCCCCTGTGGGTTGGGGATGTGCAAAGACTTTTAATCCTTTCACTCCTTGTATTATTATTTTTTTCCACCCCTCTTTCCACTCTGTTCGTGTCCAAGGTATGTGTCGCGAGTGGGGCGAGACGGTTTGGGGGGGGTGGGGC
The DNA here is from genome assembly GCF_047496885.1 of Scyliorhinus torazame. Lineage (NCBI taxonomy): Eukaryota > Metazoa > Chordata > Chondrichthyes > Carcharhiniformes > Scyliorhinidae > Scyliorhinus > Scyliorhinus torazame. The sequence goes on from NC_092718.1 coordinate 40,554,197, forward strand.
ATTTAGGAATTTGTTAACCAGTTGTATTTGCTACCTATTCAATTATAGTTATTGGTATTAACAAAAGTTAATTGTTTAAATTTACAAACCTGGCTACTGTAGCTATTGGCCAACCAAAGACCTAATAATCTAATCTTTTAATATTGTCACAATGAGGCTGGCATTCACACTGCAATGAATTTATTGTGAAAAGCCCCTAGTCGCCACACTCCGCCATGTTTGAATACACAGAGGGAGAATTGTCCAATTCACCTAGCAGCACGTTTTTCAGGACTTGTGGAAGGAAACCGGAGCACCTGGAGGAAACACACACAAACATGGGGAGAATGTGCAGACTCCACACGGACAATGACCCAAGCCGGGAATTGAACCTGGGTCCCTGGCGCTGTGAAGCCACAGTTCTACTGTGCCGCCCTACCTCAGGTATTTTCTAAAAATTAGATTTACATTTGTCATGTGTACCAAGATAATGAAAAGTATTGTACTATGTACAATTAATTATTAACAATTAATCGTTAATAGGACAGCATGGTGGCACAGTGCTTAGCAGCGCTGCCTCATGGCACTGAGGTCCCAGGTTCGATCCCGGCTCTGGGTCACTGTCCGTGTGGAGTTTGCACATTCTCCCAGTGTTTGCATGGGTTTCGCCCCCACAACCCAAAGATGCGCAGGGTAGGTGGATTGGCCACTCTAAATTGCCCCTTAATTGGAAAAAAAATAAATCGAGTACTCAAACTTTTTTTTTTTTTTTTTTAAACAATCAATTGTTCTTTTTAATTGTCCTGAGACTCCAGGTCAAGTGGGGCTGGAATTTACCAGCTCTAGCCCAGGGTATGTTGCAACACCTTCAAAATGGAAGATTGTATAAAGACAATGAGGGGGGTAGGTATGTGAGATTGTCAAGGGATCTTTATGTGGGGACATTGTCTCAATAATGCATGTATACATTCCACCAAACTATTACTCCGATTTTGTTCCTGAAGTCTTGATGGATTTCACTGAATTGTTGTGTGCTAATTCCTTTATAGGTGGTGACTTCAACTGTTATCTTACCCTTCGGTAGATTTGCTCAGGGATCATACCTTTACCTCATACTTAAAAGACCGAATTTGGTCTCTCATCCTTGTCAATTCCCTCTGACGCAAGCCCCTCTATCCTGTGGCAAACCTCACAAACTTATGCTAGAGGGCTGTACATTCCATCTGCAGCCAACAAGAGGCATAACATGCTGAATCGACAGCATCGGTTGGAAGTAAAATTGGCTGAAACAGAGAGGTTGTATGGCAGGAATCCTAACCATTCATTGCTGAAAGAAATTAATGCAATTCAAATGGCTCTGTACTCCTCGCTGACTCAACGTGCTGAGAGGAGTTTAAAGTTTGGCAAACAAAAGTTGAGAGAGTTTGGAAAGAAACAGTAGATATCCGGCTTTACTTACTGGGACAAGAGCAGACTGCAGGGCTATTCCCTGTGCTAGACTACGAGGGTAATAGAACTTTAAAACATAAGATATTAATACTGCATTTAAAGGTTTCGATGGCGACTTAAATAAAACAGAGCAGCCTGGGGGTGCATTGATGCTTATGAAGCATTTCTCCTCCTCCCTTAAATCCTAACAATCTTAGAAGACCAAAGGTAGGCCCTCGAAAATCCCATGTCAAAATTAAATCCTAATGATCTGGTGTACTTAAGAGCATGAGAAGATATTCGGTACAGCCTTAGAATTTGATCCTCTGTTCCTAATTTTGGTGCTCTCAGATAGGTGAATTATTGACACAAATGAAGAAAGGCTGTGTAATGTCCTAACTTGAGGCACAGAAGAACATCCTTCGTTCCTGAAAGTGATTCAACTCTTTCAATTCAGAATTAGCATAAAATCATTGAATGTATCCCAATGAAGTTGCTTACCTGCATACTCTGTTCTAAATTGGATGCATTCCAAAAGTATGGGACACGCCCCCCCCCCGCCCCCCATCTCAAATGTCTACATTGTGTAATGTCTGACTTGCTCCAACAAAGTTTTTCCTCAAGTTATGTAGCACTCTGACCTCTCTACAAGTGACCGTATGTGCCATTTTACTATGTTTTCATGGTTGTATCCTCTTCTCCCCCATCCACCTCACTGGACTGTGCCATACAACCTGAAGGCTTCTCAATTCACCAGCAAACTGCACCGCGTCGTCAGGCAAAGCGAAGGGTGGAGGGGTTTGCCTCCTCATCAACTCCTCCTGGTGCTTGGATATGGCAACCAACTGCTCACCGGACCTGGAATACCTGACCGTGAAGTACCGCCCATACTATCTTCCACATGAGTTCACTTCAGCCATTATCACTGCGTTCTATATCCCACCCCAGGCAGAAGTGAGGAAGGCGCTGGACGAACTGTACACAGTTATAAACAACTACGAAACAGAACACCCGGAGGCCTTGTTCATCGTGGCCGGAGACTTCAACAAGGCCAACCTCATGAGTGTACTGCCAAAATTCCACCAGCACATCTCCTGTCCCACCAGGAGCGACAACACTCTCGACCACTGCTACTCAAAAATCAAGGGCACCTACCGTTCCATCCCCCAACCGCACTATGGGAAATCAGATCATAAGATGGTGCTCCTTCTCCCGGCATACAAGCAGAAACTCAAGCAGGAGAATCCAGCTAAGAAGGTCGTGCAGTGCTGGTCCGAGGAAACAGAAGAGCTCCTACGTGACTGCTTAGAGACAGTGGACTGGTCCATATTTAAGAATTCAGCGACCAAATTAAATGGAGTATGCCACCACCGTTACAGACTTCATCAGCAAATGTGCGGACGACTGCGTGCCAATGAAAGCAGTACGTACGTTCTCCAACCGGAAACCATGGCTCAATCGCGAGATTGACTCCCGACTGAAGGACAGGTCTGAGGCATTCAAGGCAGACGACCCTGATCAATACAAGAAATCCAGGTACGACCTCCACAAAGCCATCCGAGATGCCAAGAGAGAATATCAAACCAAGCTCGAGTCACAGACAGACTCTCGGCGGTTGTGGCAAGGCCTAAAACAACATAATGGGCTACAAAGCGAAGCCAAGCAGCATCCCCGGCAGCAGCGCACCCCTCCCCGATGAACTCAATGTATTCTATGCTTGGTTCAAGCAGGAAACCAACAATCCGCTGTCGAGTGCCCCAGCAGACCATAACACAGCCATGCCCACCATCACAACTTCCAAAGTCAGATCGGCCTTCCTGAAAGTGAACCCTCGGAAGGCGACGGGCCCGGACAGGATCCCTGGTTGTGCACTCCGAGCCTGCGCAGACCAGCTGGCAGATGTGTTCACGGACATCTTTGACCTGTCCCTACTCCACTCAGGAGGTCCCCACCTGCTTCAAGACCACCATCACACCAGTGCCAAAGAAGAATCAGGCAACATACCTCAATGACTACCATCCGGTGGCCCTGACTTCAGTCGTAATGAAGTGCTTCGAGAGGTTGGTCATGAAGCACATCACCTCCATTCTCCAAGAACGCTTTGATCCACTGCAATTCGCATACCGCCACAACCGGTCCACAGCAACCGCCATTTCCCTGGCCCCACACTCATCCCCCGAGCATCTCGACAACAAGGACTCCTACATCAGACTCCTATTTATTGACCACAGCTCCGCCTTCAACACCATAATTCCAGCCAAGCTCACATCAAAGCTCCAAAACCTCGACTTTCTGACCCACAGACCACAATCAGTAAGAATAAACAACACCTCCTCCACAATAGTCCTCAATATCGGGGCCCCGCAAGGCTGCGTACTTAGCCCCCTACTCTACTCCCTGCACATACACGACTGCGTGGCAAAATTTGGTTCCAACTCGATCTACAAGTTTGCTGACGATACGACCATAGTGGGCCGGATCTCAAATAACGACAAGTCAGAATACAGGGGGGAGATAGAGAACCTAGTCGAGTGGTGCAGCGACAACAATCTCTCCCTCAATGCCAGCAAAACTAAAGAGCTGGTCATTTGACTTCAAGAAGCAAGGTACTGTGCACACCCCTGTCAGCATCAATGGGGCCGAGGTGGAGATGGTTAGCAGTTTCAAATTCCATGGGGTACACATCACCAAAAATCTGTCCAGGTCCACCCACGTCAACGCTACCACCAAGAAAACACAAAAGGGCCTATACTTCCTCAGGAAATTCGGCATGTCCACATCAACTCTTCCCAACTTTTACTAGATGCACCAGAGAAAGCATCCTATCTGGCTGCATCACAGCCTGATATGGCAACTGCTCGGCCCAGGACCGCAAGAAACTTCAGAGAGTCGTGAACACAGCCCAGTCCATCACTCAAACCTGCCTCCCATCCACTGACTCCATCTACACCTCCCGCTGCCTGGGGAAAGCGGGCAGCATAATCAAAGACCCCTCCCACCCGGCTTACTCACTCTTCCAACATCTTCCATCGGGCAAGAGATACAGAAGTCTGAGAACACGCACAAACAGATTCAAAAATAGCTTCTTGCCCCGCTGTTACCAGACTCCTAAACGACCCTCTTATCGACTGCCCTCATTAACACTACTCCCCTGTATGCTTCATCTGATGCCAGTGCTTATGTAGTTACATTGTGTACCTTGTGTTGCCCTAATGTATTTTCTTTTATTTCCTTTTCTTTTCATGTACTTAATGATCCGTTGAGCTGCTCGCAGATAAATACTTTTCACTGTACCTTGGTACATGTGACAATAAACAAATCCAATCCAATCCAATCCTCTAGTTTATTGCTTTCCCTTGCCCAAGCTGGAAGCACTGGGTTTAATGATTAAGCTGAACAAACTGTCCTTTTCTCTATTCAGATACAGAATTGCTTTTATGCTGTACTGTACCAGTTTTGAAGGGTTGTTGCGTAATTTGTGATAATGGAGACTCACCCTCGAGGATTCGTATGATGGCCTTGGTTGGTCAGCTGATCCCCAAGACGTTGTACCTGTTCGTTCTTCCATTACTATCAAAAGAAAATATATTATTAGCTACATGAAGACAAGTTTCCAATGTTTTATGGAATTTCAATCTTTGTTTGCTACATTATCCATACACAAAGCTCTTCCTTTCTTAAAGTTATCATTTGTGTTACTGCCAGATTCAAAGAATTTACAGTGTAGGAGGAGGCTATTCAGCCCATCAGGTTTGCTTCAGCCTTTGGAAAGAGCACCCTACTTAAACCCATGCCTGAACCCTATCCCTGTAACCCAGTAACCCCACCTAACCTTTTTGGACACAAAGTGGCAATTTATCATGGCCAATCCACCTAACCTGCACATCTTTGGACAGTGGGAGAAAACCAGAGCACCCAGAGGAAACCCACAGACACAGGGAGAACATGCAGACTCCACACAGACACTGATCCAAGGCAGGAATCGAACCTGGGTCCCTGGCGCTGTGAAGGAAAATGCTAACCACTGTGCTACCGTGCCGACCACATTTTTTGTGCATTAATTATCCTGTGCCGTCCAAATTGTTTTCTTGAAAACATAATAGAACGAAGGATTGCTATGTACCAGTAATTAATATTAATTTAATTTCGATTTTTTTTTTTTCTGAACTTGTGCTTCGGGCAATAGGATAGAAGTATCAGGAAATTAGTGACTTTTGCATTTTGGATCAGTGCCAAACCCAAGCATTATAAGTGACTGGAAATCTATTAATTTACCCCCATTATGTCCCAACAGCACATCTAAACCCCAACCTCAAAGAACATCCCTACTTTGCCAGTAGCATTTTCCACATAAACAAGCCTCGAGGCCCAACAAAACTGCCAATGAGTACCAAATCAGAGAGGCAAGTTTACCAAAGAAGTTCATCAAGTAAGACTTAGGTGAGGAAACGGGAGATTCTTACTGGAGTTGGCTGGATTCAAATCAAGTTCTCCGAATTCAAACAGTACTTTAATACACCACACCAGCGCACTGACAAAAGCATTGTATGCCTTGTATGGAAATTTGCAGAACTGACTTCAGCATTAACATTTGTTAAAATGACTGCTCTTTAATGAATTAAAAATCCAGTCAGAAATGTAGAAAAACTAGACTGAAATTTTAAGCAAATCTTGCCCCAATTTTGCTGATATTTTCATTCTTCTCCCACAAACATCAATAAATCCTGCTTATGGATGTTCTTCATTCGTTCACACATTCCTATCTTGTGAGCCTCAGTGGGCAATTCAATCCACAATACTTGCAAGTCCAATTTTTATATCCATTGTCACCAACTGTCCACAGACTGCCAGTATTTGTTACATCAGGAGCATATTATATTTGCTGTCCATAACCCAGTCATATCAGCACCTCGCAATTGAGTGCAAAACCCAGACAGATAACATCGGCATCTGTCACAAAAGGCCGTGTATTTGCACACAGGTCTCGTCAGCGGGCAGATGAAAGGCCACATTTCGATATGCCCCCCCCCCCCCAAAAAAAAGATTACCCAAATATTTTTGTTTTATTCGAAGCATAAGGTTGCGGAATAGCATTATACTAGCAGCCTAGTGGCTTTAGTACCAGCATAGTAAAGGTTGAACAGTTAAATGACGCTTCAAATCTAATTTGCCAATTATATTTTCAGGGAGACATTGATTTCCCAAATAAAAATAAGCACTGCAAACACATGAAGGAGAAGTCATGGGGCAAAAGGATGGGAAATGAGCATAATTCATCGTATTTAACATGTGTGCGCGGGTGTCAGGTGCTCATTAACTCACCTTCACCAACTGGATGGGTGTGTCAGCTGCATTGGTGTGAGGTGGGGTGGCGGGCATGTAAGGGACTCCTACGACCAGGGCTGGGTGTCAGACACACGCCCACAGATGCAACAATTACTTGTTATAAAAATGTTGATTTCAAACGATCAAAGCACTTCAAATGAATTATGAGGCTACAGTATTCGGAGTACTGTGGTGCATATACTCAGTTATTTAGTTTAGCAAATAAATGATTAAATTCTCTACTGGGATTGTAGTTTATTACACGTTTAGATTCTTCAATTGGAAACTGAATGTGAGTATTTTCCCAATGCTTACCAAGGTGGCAAGATTTAACAGTCACCTTAAAGGTGAAGAAGGAATTTAATCTACTGTTACAATCCCAGTTGATGTTATCACTGGATGGGAAGATCCCAGAATGGAACCCTGGTTCAAAAGACCATAACTTCAACTTATTGTTTTAGAAAACATGAAGGAACTGAGTCACAGGAATGTCAATTAGCTTTTAACAACATTTATTCCATTAAACATTAAAGTGTGACTGTAATACAACTCCCCTTCACTCCTGTCTTGACAAATGTAAACAGATTTCATGGATAACATGTCTATCTTATGTTATAATGCGCTCAATAAACACACATCCCCTTTAAGCCAACAGGCTGACTGCGGTCAGCCACACTCCGATCTGAAACCAAGTGGCAGATGCCACCCAATCGAATGTGTGTCCTGGTCCATTCACGTTCATGCCACAGTCAAGAAAGCCCAACAACATCTCTACTTCCAACGGAAGCTGGAGAAATTTGGCATGTCTGCGTCGACTCTCACAAAGTTCTACAGATGTGCCATGGAGAGCATCCTATCCGGCTGCATCACAGTATGGCAACTGCTCGGTCCAAGATCGCAAGAAACTGCAGAGTGTGGTGAACTCAGCCCATCGCATCACACAAGCTTGCCACCCTCACATTGATTCTATATACACCTCCCCCTTCCTCAGGCAGGCAGACAGCATTATCAGTGACCCCTCCCACCCAGGCATTGCCTCCTTCCAGATCCTTCCACCAGGCAGAAGGTACAGAAGTCTGAAGACCCGCACATCCAGACAGAGGAACAGCTTCTTCCCCACAGCTACAAGACACCTCAACGACTCCCCCTCGGTCAGATTTGTTCCCTCTAAGAACACCATTCATGACGCCCTATGCGGCTCTTGCTCATGTAGTTGCTTTGTTTGGCCCCTTGTTCCGCATTGTAACCAAACACTGGTTGTTGATGTTCCATTTGTCAATGTGCTCTGTTGATTATTCTTTTTGTCTACTCTGTACGTACTGTTCCCTCAGCCGCAGAAAAATACTTTTCACTGTACTTCGGTACATGTGACAATCAATCAATCTCTGTGGATTTTCCACAAATTCCCCCCCAGATGATTATCAGTGTTCAAAATCTCCACTCTCAACAAAACACTTGAAAATCTTCTTTCAAACAATGCTTTCCCTCAGCTGTTTTCATCAAGGCTTCACCTCCAGGTTTTCCAACTGTACTTTCAGGATTCCTTTGTCTTGAATGTTTTTTTTAAACGTTTGCACAAACTGAGATACAGCCACTAATTGCTTCACAATTGCTTCAATTGTTACTTCACCGGCTGTTGCAAAATATCAAACTTTATAATTTTAGTTATCTTTGGGTTCTCACTCGCCAAGTTCTTCTCAGTTCTGTTTAGGGCTTCAACCAATAGTATCCTGTTCCTGTTTCATCTGTTCCTTTAACGTCAGACTTGCTCAAAACTTCTCTTCATTCCTCTAGTTTCCTTAACTAGCTGTTCTTTAGATTTCTGGCCCTTGCCTTCTTGCCCCTTCGTCCATTGCATGGCTTTTCGTCTTAGCAAAGCTGTGAGAAATGTTCTCCCTCTCCTGCGAAGCTCCTTCTACCTGGAACCAGTTCAACACAAACTCAAAAAGGTCTTCTCCCTAAAAGTGGCCCCTGGTTGCTAGACAATATCTCCTTCTTTCCCCAAGCTCATGTTTAGGTTTCCTGGCTCAAACTATCTCAATACAACAGAAACAGTTTGAATTAAAATAAAAATCCCCACACATGCAAACGTCTTTGTCCAACATGAATTGAGCGAGAGTTGCAACTACCATTAAAACAGCAAATAAAACCCACTTGCGGAGACAGTTTTTCTCATACTCAACAATACAATTATATATCACTTAAAACAAGCTCAGTTTTCCTGACGCCAACAAATAATTCATCGGCACAATAAATTACTGCAGCTGACCCCATTCAGGCATGCCGGTAGGGCGGTGTTAGCACTGCTGTCGATGGCATTGAGTCCCCAGGTTCGAATCCTGGTCCTAGGTTATTGTCAGTGTGGAGTTTGCACATTCTCCCTGTGTATGCGTGGGTTTCACCCCCACAACCCAAAGATGTGCAGGTTTGGTGGATTGGCCACACTAAAATTGCCTCTTCATTGGAAAAAAAAAAAATTGGATACTCCAAATTAATTTTTTTTTTTTTAAAAAGACATGTAGGTTATTTTACAAATATGATTAATTGTGCAATAGAAAGCTATTTTATTGTAGACTATTGTAAATCGTAAAAGGGACACATTTAATCCACTCTTCACATAGTTAGTCATTTAACTTCAAGAATATTGTCCACCATTTCGTAAAGGTGCAGAACAAACCCTCGGCAACTACATTTGGCCATTTCAATGTCTTTCTACATCTGAAACGTAAATATCAGTGACAAAATGCAGTGTCATCACCACCAAGCAGCAGATAAATTCCTTACACCTATTCTCAAATTAATAATTTTATTAATGTTTACATTTTTGTGCCGTCGATTCAAATAAACCTGGACACGCACGGGGGTAAATTGTTGACATACTATATTTGAAGCATTAACTCATCCAATTGGAAATTAGTCACGGCCATCTAGCTATCTAAACCATGTTAATCCACGCTACAACGATATCCCAACAAGAAGTGCAATGTAAAATATTTTAAAAGTCAGCCTACCAAAGATTAATGTAATGCTAAATTTGACTTCACGAACATACAGGTCACAAAATATTTAATACTCCTCCAGGTTAGGCACAGTAGGAGACCATGTATGTTACATGCTCGCTGCTACAGACAGGATTAGACTGCAGGCAACTGGGAACACACAGCTGCAGCTTACTGAACTACAAAGCAGAGACAATACTGCAGTCCAAGCTCAAAGATGCAAGCTAATTCGATGCAACAGTATTATCGAAGTTCAGTGTCATAGAATCTACAGAATGGAGGCCATTCAGCCTATCGAGTCTGCACCGGCCCTTGGAAAGAGCTTCCCATTTAAACCCACACCTCCACCCTATCCCTGTAACCCAGTAACCCCACCTGACCTTTTTTGGGGGGACATTAAAGGGCAATTTAGCATGACAAATCCATCTAAAACTGCACATCTTTGGACTCTGGGAGGAAACCGGAGCATCTGGAGGAAACCCATGCAATCACGGGGAGAACGTGCAGACTCCGCACAGACAGTCACCCAAGCCAGGAATCGAACCTGGGACCCTGGAGCTGTGAAGCGACAGTGCTAACCACTTGCTACCATGCCGTCAGCAGCAGTATTGCTGCATCTTTACAATTCAAGAACACCAGAGTACAGCTAATCCAGAATGCCACTTGCAAAGTATCTAAATTGGAAAAATTCCAAATCCTACTATACAGATTTCCAATGCAACAAAATAGAAACAAAACCCCCCCACCATCAAGAAAATGTTCATTCTGCCTTTTCCTTGCAGATGTGCTACAAAAAACACAATATTTGGATAGCTGAATATTACTCTGCACCACCCATGGCCAGCAGCTACTCAACTGGCAACGTCAGCATTTGCAAATTATTTCAACATTACTTCCGTCACATACATAATTTTAAAATCATCTTCAGTAGACATATGCAGAACATCAAAACACACACCATGTTTTGCAAATTAATCTTTCTGAAGAAGTTTCTCGTTGACATGCAGAGTTTTTTTTAAACTATCAATTTTATCCCCATCTTTCATTCCACTTGGAAATAACTCAATACATTGCAGGAATGAAGCTTTTAATTTAGGAACTTGAATGTTTTAAAAAATATTTTCTAATTGACAAAAGTTGGAATTAAAAACTAAAATCATTCAGTGCACGTAGTCAGTCTATCCTGAAATCATTTCATAAATAATTCAGCCTTAGATGAAAAACACAAAGGAAACCAAAAGCACATTTATTCTCAATGCAATACTTTTTTAAAAAACTACTCGCAGGGCTACCATCTGTCTTGGTTGATCAGATCACAGATTCTACCAGCAAAATTTAATTTCTGATAGTCACACATGCCATTGTCGTTTGCTTGTACCAAGTGCTGCCAATTTTCTAATTTCATTTTAACAACAAATGATTTTCTTAGAAGTATAGATTCTTGTTTAAATGCAATAACTTCAGCCATTTTTTTTTCCATTAGAGTTTCCATTTTCCATAAAGATGTTGCACCGAAATGGTCCTGAGGTTTCAGTAAACTTCACACCTCCATTCAAACTACTGTTTGGTCTTGCAGTCGCGTTTAATTATTACAGCATTCTTACCTTTAACACACCAACAATGCCATGTATTTCCCAAAACGTGTTTTGAGTCACACAAATTTCCCGTGACAAATATACTTTGCTCTGCAGTGAACTGTTTGGAGAATTGAGGCTTCAGCAAGTTTTTTTTAAATTTCTGAATTTTCCCAGCTGACGTAGGTAGCTCTCTTCATTCTCTCCAATACTTGCTCCTCACCCACCCCCATAAAACACATACTGCTCATCTATCTGATTAGCTTGCAGCATGATCTGAACCCAACATAGAAGAACCTCAGTCCATAGTCTCAGCCCTTCAGATCCAAATCCAGCTGACCAAACAGTACCATGTCCCCTATTTCAATTCCTCCTAAGCATGTTACTGTGAAGGCAACTTCACCCTTTTAGAAGGATATCTAGTTACCTGCAAAAGAATACATATTTGTCAACCACCTTTACGGTAATGAGACGTCCCAAGGAACGTCTCAACAGCAATAGAAGATAAAGCATGACACTGAGCCACAGGAAGAGATATTAGATTTCAAGAAGTGTCTTAGAGGAGGAAAGGGAGGTAGAGAGGTGCAGGGAGGTTAGTCCAAAGCAGAGGGCCCAGGTAACTGAAGACACCGCCGCAATTAAAATTGGGGATGGACAAGAGGCCAGAAGAGCAGCACAGCTGAAGATTGTGGGGCTGGAAGAGATCAGAGATAGGAAGGGGCAAGGTCATTGTAGGATTTTAAAACATGGTTGAGAATTTTAAAATCCAGCTGACTCAGTCAATTTAGGTCAGCGAGCACAGGGATGATAGGGAAATAGGTCTTGCTGCGAAGTTTAGACACAGGCAGGATGGCCTGTGGGTGACCAGCCAGGAATGCATTGGAATAATCGAGTCCAGAGGTAACATGCCTGGATGCAGATTTCAGCAATAGATAAGCTGCATCAGGGGTGCAGTTGACAATGTTTCAAAGTGGAAATAGGCATCATTGTGATGCCACAAATAAGAGGTTGAAAACTCATTTCAGGATCAAATATGACACCAAAGTTGCCAACAGACTGATGTAATCGGAGACGAATGCCAGGGAGAGGGATGGAATCAATAGCTAAGAAACAGGGTTTGGATTAAGGGACCAAAAACCAGTCGTCTCAGTATTAAATTGAAGGAAACTTCTGCTTGTCCAGTATTTCAAGTCAGATAAGCAATCTGATAATTTAGCAGTGGAGGAGTCAAAAGACCTGGTGGCAGTGAAGTAGAGCTGGGTATCATCAGCATATATTGTGGCTTTTGGATAATATCGTAGAAGGGCAGCCTATACACGACAAATGGGGGAGGGCCAAGGACAGATCACTTGCCAGCTTGGTTCACTTCTGAATGAATAGCTATCATTTTCAGTCTAACACCAGAATTTAAGTACAGAACCCTAAGTTGGGATTTTAGTGCAGCCGTTATTCACCCTCCTCTTAAACTGAATCACGAATAAAACAGCACTGCTTTATCAAATAGGTTTTCTGCAAATACAAAAAACAGATTAAAAGCCCATTCAACTGTTTGGCAGGCTTACACAAACTGGCTGTCATGTTTGCCTGCCTAAAAGTGACTGACTGACTTCTAAAATTAAGTGTTTTGAAACATATCACAGACACAACGAGGCACCATTATATCTCACCAGGAATTACTCCACAGGAGAAAAATGGGTTCCTGCCATGATCCTTGCTCAGGCTGGGTCTGTCTCATTTACCATCCAGACTAGAGATGATGTCATCTGGAGGAGGCAATCGGACCAGCTGTTGGCAGGGAGAACCGATCCGCTGGAAATGGAGTTGGCTAAAGATTCAGATTCAATTGTACTAAGACCTGACCTGAATCATTCTGCAACCCTGACACCAACAACACTACTGAGGAAGACAACAGTTCACCTTCAGACCAAGAGTCTGAACAACTCCAAAGTAGACACCTCTGCAAACATCCATTCATGACATTCGTACAAAAATGAAAACGCCAGAGGTTACAGTTCGTGCAACGATGTAGACGCCAGAGGTTTACCTTCGACCAGAGAGTGATGACCTCCAAACCATCTGACTTATTGATTGTTATTTGATTATTGTTTTCTTCCACCCGTTTGAAATTATTGGGAATGTCGATTTAAAGGGTTAGGGATTGTGAAATATTTATATTGAGTCTTAGTAGCTGCAGTAAGCACTGTGCATTAATGACTTAGTCACCAGCAATGACTTAACAGGTCAAAAGGGCAAGAAACTGCCAGAGTGAAGCAGCAGCCTGTAGTGAACATACCTTGTAAATAAAGCTCGATTAGTTTATGAACTCCATGCTCCCTCATGTCAGTTGTCCACAATACACACATAAATTACCAATTAAACTGCTTTGGTGGTGTTGCTCGAGGGGTGTGTGTTGGCCAGGATGCCAGCAAAACCCTTAGCTCCACTTCAAATGGTGGCATAGGATATTTCTTATCCCCCTGAATAGACAGGCAGCCTCCGTTTAAAATCTCACTCAGCAAGTCAGAAATTTCACCTCTGACCGGACCAGCATAGCTTGTGGATGCAAGACCTGAAATAGAGCTTGAATCCCTGTGCTGTACATTTCTTTGTTCTTTGAACCGTCAGACATAAAGGTAACGTTACTACCAAAGTCCACGGCGACAATCTTGGTCAAAATGAACGAAATCAGTGAATGATGGATTGTTGAATTTCAAACATTCTTCAAATGCATACCAAGCAGAAGAGCAATGTGGAATAATCATTTAGCACTTGCAGATACATTTCAACACAGCATATTCTCAAGGCTCTGTTGAACCATTTTAGTGACAACTTTTCTTATGGTTACTTCTGTTATGACTCAGCTTATGTAACCAGATTCCAAAATCGCTAGCACAAATGCCAAAAGCCATCAAGCCAGAAGCACAAACTGTAGACTTGTGGGCGACAGCTAGAATTACCAGTACCTAGAACTGACATGATTTAAGTCAGTATTCAATATAAAATGACAAAATAAAATCTTCATATTAGAAATAAGTCCATCAGACTTCCGGGTGCGGCGATGACCAGCTGAGTCGCACGTTTCGGCACCTCCCGTTGGAATGGACTTTTGGGCTCTTATTAGGAGCCCCAACGGCAATTTTTGACGGCTAAAACCATTGTGCGGTGAAATAGAAGGGAATCCCCCCCCGGATATATAAGGAGAAAGGAGAGAGTAGTGGCTGGATTGCAGAGGATCCTCAGGAGCAGCGGCAAAGAAGGGAAGCACGAAGCAAGATGGCGGCGGAAGGAGGCCGTTCGGTGTGGGGCCCGGAACAGCAAGAGTTCCTGCGGCGCTGTGTGGAGGAGCTGAAGAAGGAGGTGTTGGCCCCGATGCTACAGGCGATTGAAGGGCTAAAGGAGGCACAGAAGACCCAGGAGTTGGAGCTGCGTGATGTGAAGGCAAAGGCTGCCGAGAATGAGGATGAAATACAGGGCCTGGTGGTGAAGACAGAGACGCACGAGGCACTGCATAAAAGGTGTGTAGAGAGGCTGGAAGCCCTGGAGAATAACTCGAGGAGGAAGAACCTAAGAGTTTTGGGTCTTCCCGAAGGTGCAGTGGGGGCGGACGTCGGGGCATATGTGAGCACATTGCTTCACTCGTTATCGGGACCGGAGGCCCCGACGAGCCCCTTGGAAGTGGAGGGAGCATATCGAGTCCTTGCGCGAAGACCAAAGGCAGGAGAAATACCTCGAGCCATAGTGGTGAGGTTTCACCGCTAGAAGGACAGGGAGATGGATCTGAGATGGGCGAAAAAGACAAGGAGCTGCAGGTGGGAGAATGCGGTGATCCGCGTGTACCAGGATTGGAGTGCGGAGGTGGCGAGAAGGAGGGCGAGTTTCAATCAGGCCAAGGCGGTGCTACATAGAAAGTTAAATTTGGAATGCTGCAGCCAGCGAGACTGTGGGTTACACACCAAGGGAAACATCACTACTTCGAGACGGCAGAAGAGGCGTGGACATTTATTGTAGAGGAGAAGTTGGACTAGACTGGAGAGAGAGAAAGAGTTTCTGTAATAAAGTAGTGGGGGGATTGTATGGGATGGGGAAGGGGGAAAGGGGGGGGGGAAATTTTCTCTATTCCCCTCGTGGGGGGGGGGGGGGGGTTATGGTGAACTGTGGGCACCGGTGGGGAAGGAGAGAGGGAGCTGCGCCATTAGGGGCGGGGCCGGGTGGGAAACACGGGCTTTGTTCCCGCGCTATGGTAATTGCGGCGGGAAAGGGAGCGCAGGAAGGAGGGGGCACAATGGGGGGGCCAAGGATAAACGGGGGAAGCCAAGGTCAGCCAGAGTTTGCTGACTTCTGGGAGCAACATGGGGGGAGCAATTACGCTAGAAAGGGATCTAGCGGAGGGGGGGTTGTAACTGGGTTGCTGCTGCTAAGGGAAAGGGGGAGCTGTTATGGGGCGGGGTGGTCGGGACGGGAGGACACCGTCGGGGGGACAAACGGGAGCGTGGGAACCGGGTGAGGAGCTGGTCTAAAAAAGGGGATGGCTAGTCGACATTGGGGGGGGGGGGTAAAGAGCTCCCCGACCCGGTTGATCACGTGGAATGTGAGAGGGCTGAATGGGCCGATTAAGAGGGCAAGGGTACTCGCGCACCTAAAGAAATTAAAGGCAGATGTGGTTATGCTACAGGAGACGCATCTGAAACTGGCGGATCAGGTCAGATTACGTAAAGGATGGGTGGGACAGGTATTTCATTCGGGCTTGGATGCGAAAAATAGAGGGGTGGCTATATTAGTGGGGAAACGGGTAGTGTTTGAGGCGAGGACCATAGTAGCAGACAGTGGGGGTAGATACGTGATGGTGAGTGGCAGGTTACAAGGGGAAGCGGTGATTCTGGTGAACGTATATGCCCCGAACTGGGATGATGCAAACTTCATGAAGCGTATGCTGGGGCGTATCCCGGACCTGGAGGCGGGAAAGTTGGTAACGGGAGGAGATTTCAACACGGTGCAGGATCCAGGACTGGACCGGTCCAGGTCTAGGACTGGGAGGAGGCCGGCAGCGGCCAAGGTGCTGAAGGACTTCATGGAGCAGATGGGAGGAGTAAACCCCCTGGAGATTCACTAGGCCCAGGAGTAGGGAGTATTCCTTCTTCTCTCATGTCCACAAGGTGTATTCTCGGATAGACTTGTGTCCTGGGAAAGGCACTGATCCCGAAGGTGACAGGGACGGAGTATTCGGCCATAGCCATCTCGGACCATGCCCCACATTGGGTAGATCTGGTAGTAGGAGAGGAAAAGGAACGGCACCCACTCTGGAGATTAGATATGGGACTGTTGGCAGATGAGGGGGTGTGTGTAAGGGTGAGGGGATGCATCGAAAGGTACCTGGAGATTTTAACGATGGAGAGGTTCAGGTGGGAGTGGTCTGGGAGGCACTGAAGGCGGTGGTCAGAGGGGAACTGATTTCCATAAAGGCCCATAAGGGGAAACAAGAGAGTAAAGAGAGGGAGCGATTGTTGAGAGAAATTGTGAGGGTGGATAGGCAGTATGCAGAGGCTCCGGATGAGGGACTGTACAGGGAAAGACGAAGGTTGCATACGGAATTTGACTTGCTGACCACGGGCAGGGCGGAGGCACAACGGAGGAAGGCACAGGAAGTACAGTATGAGTACGGAGAGAAGGCGAGCCGGTTACTGGCTCAACAATTGAGGAAGAGAGGGGCGGCGAGGGAGATAGGTGGGGTGAGGGACGAGGAGGGTGAAATGGAACGGGGAGCAGAGAGGGTGAACGGGGTGTTTAAGGCATTTTATGACAGGCTGTATAAGGCTCAACCCCGGAAGGGAAGGAGGGAATGATGCACTTCCTGGATCAGCTGGAATTCCCGAAGGTGGAGGAGCAGGAGAGGACAGGATTGGGAGCACAGATTGAGGTGGAGGAGGTGGTAAAAGGGATTGGGAGCATGCAGGCAGGGAAGGCCCCGGGACCAGATGGGTTCCCGGTGGAATTTTATAGGAAATACATGGACCTACTAGCCCCGCTTCTGACGAGAACCTTTAACGAGGCCAGGGAAAGGGGGACGTTGCCTCCGACGATGTCGGAAGCGACAATATCGTTGCTCCTGAAGAGGGACAAAGACCGGCTGCAGTGCAGGTCTTACAGGCCTATCTCCCTTCTGAATGTAGATGCCAAGCTCTTGGCCAAGGTGATGGCGACGAGGATAGAGGATTATGTCCCAGGGGTGGTTCACGAGGATCAAACTGGTTTTGTTAAGGGGAGACAGTTGAACACTAATATACGGAGGCTGCTAGGTGTGATGATGATGTCCCCACTGGAGGGAGAGGCGGAGATAGTGGTGGCGATGGACGCTGAGAAAGCATTTGATAGAGTGGAGTGGGACTACCTGTGGGAAGTACTGAGGAGATTTGGATTTGGAGCGGGGTTTATTGGGTGGGTTCAGCTTTTATATAGGGTCCCGGTGGCAAGTGTGATCACAAACAGGCAGAGATCTGACTACTTCCGTCTATATAGAGGGACAAGACAGGGGTGTCCCCGATACAGTTTGCGTTGGCAATTGAGCCACTGGCCATAGCGCTGAGGACCTCAAGGAAGTGGCGGGGAGAACGTAGGGGAGGAGAAGAGCACCGGGTGTCATTATACGCGGATGATTTGTTGTTGTATGTTGCGGACCCAGTGGAGGGGATGCCCGATATAATGCAGACACTCAGGGAGTTTGTGGAATTTTCGGGATATAAACTGAATATGGGGGAAAGAGTGAGCTGTTTGTGATGCACCCTGGGGAACAGAGCAAGGGAATAGATGATTTGCCGCTGAGGAGAGTAACAAGGGATTTTCGGTACCTAGGGATCCAGATAGCCAGGAACTGGGGAACCTTGCATAAGCTTAATTTAGGAAGATTGGTGGAGCAGATGGAAGAGGATTTTAGGAGATGGGACATGGTGCCCCTGTCACTGGCGGGTAGGGTGCAGGCGGTCAAAATGGTGGTCCTTCCGCAATTTCTTTTTGTGTTTCAGTGCCTCCCTGTGATGATTACCAAGGCTTTTTTCAAAGAAGTGGATAAGAGCGTTATGAGCTTTGTGTGGGCTGGGAAGACCCCAAGAGTGAAGAGGGGGTTTCTGCAGCGTAGCAGGGATAGGGGGGGGGACTGGCACTGCCAAGCTTAAGTGACTATTATTGGGCCGCCAATATATCAATGGTATGTAAGTGGATGGGGGAAGGGGAGGGTGCGGTGTGGAAAAGACTAGAGATGGCGTCCTGTAGGGGAACCTGCCTGCAAGCATTAGCGACGGCGCCTTTACCGTTCTCCCCGAAAAAGTACACAAGTCCAGTGGTGGTGGCAACACTGAAAATTTGGGGGCAGTGGAGACGGCATAAGGGAGTGACGGGTGCCTCGGGGAGGTCCCCGATAAGGAACAACCATTGGTTTGTCCCGGGGAAGATAGATGGGGGATTTAAAGTCTGGCAGAGAGCAGGGATTGTGCAATTGAGGGATTTGTTCCTAGACGGGATGTTTGCGAGTCTGGGAGCACTGACCGAAAAATAAGGGTTGCCACCGGGGAATGCATTTCGGTATATGCAACTGAGGGCTTTTGCGAGGCAACAGGTGAGGGAATTTCCGCAGCTCCCGGCGCAAGAGATTCAGGACAGGGTGATTTCGAGGGCATGGGTGGGGGATGGTAGGGTGTCAGATGTATACAGGGAAATGAGAGACGAGGGGGAGATCATGGTGGATGAGCTGAAGGGAAAATGGGACGAGGAGCTGGGGGAAAGAGATCGAGGAGGGGCTGTGGGCAGATGCCCTAAGCAGGGTAAACTCTTCGTCCTCATGCGCCAGGCTCAGCCTGATACAATTCAAGGTTCTACATAGGGCGCATATGACTGGAGAAAGGCGCATATGACTGGAGAAAGGTTAAGTAGATTTTTAGGAGTGGAGGTCAGGTGCGGGAGATGCGCGGGAAGCCCAGCGAACCACACCCACATGTTTTGGTCATGCCCGGCACTACAGGGGTTCTGGGTGGGGGTGGCAAATGTGCTTTTGAAGGTGATAGGGGTCCGGGTCGAGCCAGGCTGGGGGTTGGCTATATTCGGGGTCGCAGAAGAGCCGGGAGTGCAGGAGGAGAGAGAGGCCGATGTTTTGGCCTTTGCGTCCCTAGTAGCCCGGCGAAGGATATTGCTTATGTGGAAGGAAGCTAAGCCCCCGGGCGTGGAGGCCTGGATAAACGACATGGCAGGATTTATAAAATTGGAGAGGATAAAGTACGCACTAAGAGGTTCGGCTCAAGGGTTCACCAGGCGGTGGCAAACGTTCCTTGACTACCTCGCAGAACGATAAGGGAAATGGTGAAGGTAGCAGCAGCAACCCGGGGGGGGAGGGGAGGGCCCACGTGGGCCCTCAGGGGTTTCCTATAGTTGTTTGCATATTAGCTATTTATACTGGCGTGTGGGACTTCATTGTTTTGGAGAGTTATTATTTTGTTGTTGGCAGTTGCCGTTTAGTTAATATATTATTTATTTGTTAAAAAACGGTCATTATTATTTGTATTGTTTTAAAGTTGTGAAAAGGGGAAAATCCTGTACTGTTCTTGTTTGACCCAAAAAATTTGAATAAAATATATTTTTTTTAAAAAAGAAATAAGTCCATCAACACATGAATCAAGTTCCAAAACATTTTAGTGACGGATCACAACATGAGTAAAGTAACTGTTAGGCTGTATTGAGCTAATACCCCCAAGTTTGCAAAGTTCCAAGAGACCAGACTTTTGATCATTAGCATTTCTTCAAATTATAAACATTTCAGGCAAAAAAACAGCTTAACTATCTTCTTTCACCTCTGCCACTTATCCTCCAAAGCTCATAAGTCACACAATCTGTGCAGTCGTGGAGGTGGACTTCACCACCAACAGGTCATGGTTGCAGGTACATTGGTGGCACAGTGGTTAGCACTGCTGCCTGTGGCGCTGAGGACCCGGGTTTGATCCTGGCCCTGGGTCACTGTCGGTGTGGAGTTTGCACATTCTCCCAGTGTCTGCATGGGTCTCATCCCCACAACCCAAAAAGACGAGTACAGTAGGTGAAATGGCCACGCTGAATTGCCCCTTAATTGGATTTTTAAAATTGGATTTTTTTTTTTTTTTTATAAATGGGTGCAGGTGCATCAGACTCGACTGATGCGGTCTCTACAACCCACATCAGATTCTACTGATGCAGTCTCTGCAACTGTATCATCACTTAAAAGAATGCTGAGACAGTGAGCACCTGCAATACCACTCCAGAAATCTGGAAACGGTTAAGTAAACAATTCCTCCATCGTGAATCAGTTCAATTAAAGCAAAGTAGCAATCAGCCATTTACCAATG
This sequence comes from Scyliorhinus torazame, assembly GCF_047496885.1. Classification (NCBI taxonomy): domain Eukaryota; kingdom Metazoa; phylum Chordata; class Chondrichthyes; order Carcharhiniformes; family Scyliorhinidae; genus Scyliorhinus; species Scyliorhinus torazame. The sequence continues at coordinate 40,574,861 of NC_092718.1, forward strand.
AACTTTGTCAATTTATGAGCAAACTTCTTTGGTCGCTTACCAAGAACGATTAAGTCAGGAAAAGGAGTGGTAGTTCAAACAATGATATTGAAATTCTGGGAACGCTGTTCAAATGCCAACCAAACTTAAGGGGTAGAAATCTCCACTATCTTCTGGCTTTAACAGTCCTATGTGAAATGAGTTTTAGATATGTAAAATTAAGTTTCAACTCGGCTCTGGGCTTTATCGCAAGCTGCCTTATTTTTTATTTTATTTTAGAGTACCCAATTCATTTTTTTCCCCAATTAAGGGGCATTTTGCGTGGCCAATTGACCTGCCCTGCACATCTTTGGGTTGTGGGGGCAAAACCCACGCAAACACGGGGAGAATGTGCAAACTCCACACGGACAGTGACCCAGAGCTGGGATCGAACCTGGGACATCGGTGCTGTGAGGCAGCAGTGCTAACCACTGTGCCACCATCCTGCCCTCAAGCTGCCTTATTTTAGCAAAATTAATAATTCTAACAAGGTTATCGAACAATGCAACTTGTTCGGCAATGAAAAGCATGCTATTTACTCAAAAGTAATGTCCTTTATTTTGCCGCTTCAAACTTCAAAACACAATTTCCATTGGGCTACAGAAGTAAAAATAGAAAAAAGCAAATTACAAGGAACAAAGAAAAGTACAGCACAGGAACAGGCCCTTTGGCCCTCCAAGCCTGCGACGACCATGCTGCCTGTCTGAACTAAAATCTTTTGCGGATGCTGGAATCTGAAACAAAAACAGAAAATACTGGGCAACCGCAGCAGGTCTGACAGCATCTGTGGAGAGAAAAGGGAGCTAACGTTTCAAGTCTGGATGTGGACTGAAAATAGGGTCATATTTATACTGTTATTGGGGGGGGGGGGGGGGGGGGGGGGGCGTTGCTGGATAGAGGGCCAGCAAAAGGTGGATATTGACAAAGATGTTGTGGACGGAAAGATAAAAGGAATGTAATAATAATAATACAATAATCGCTTGTCACAAGGCTTCAATGAAGTTACTGTCAAAAGCCCAGTCTCCACATTCCGGCGCCTGTTCGGGGAGGCCAGTACGGGACTTGAACCCGCGCTGCTGCCTTGCTCTACATTACAAGCCAGCTGTTTAGCTCACTGTACTAAACCAGCCCCTAAATGGCAGTGGTTATGATTAAGAAGGGTGCAGGCAGTGGCACATAAAGAGATTTGAATGTGTTAATGGCAGAACAAAGGTGAGCAGTGTGTCAAATAGTTCCAGTATGTAAAAACAGACATAGGAATGGATGCCAAGCCAGAGAGAATTCAAGAGGGGGACTAAATATTATTTTTTAAGTATTTTTTTAAAACCATCTTTTTGATTCAGTGCGTAGGAACAGCTTGAGGAGAGAGTATGTTACAAAATGCAGCTAAATTGCCGAGGTTGAAAATGAAACATAATTGGGGCAGTGCAGAGAAAGCTTTGCATTTCATCTGATGTTACAACCAACTTAAGACTCTATTCTTATGCTTGAGAAATCGGAAAGTTTGTGTGTCACACTGACCAAAATTAACTTTTTACAACTTGATGAACACAAAATTACCCCAAAAAAAGGCAAAACAGAAACAACAAGCACCTTTCTACATTTATTCAAGCACATCCCAACAGATTAAAATCTGGCCAATTTCTCAAAAGACTATTTCAAACATTTGACATTAACAGATTGAGAGGGGGGGGGTTCATTACAAGTCACTCACTAAACTTCAAGCCATTATTAGAAAGTAGACAAGAACACTTACGTCTTGGTCATGAAATGAGCGAAGTGCATTTATTGGTTCGTAGGCATAAACAGCTATATCAAGTTCCCAACATTCGTCAAGTCACATTTCAAAAAAGCGCAGACCTTTTACAACTCTTCTTACAGTGCTTCCTAATCAGAGCTACAAATTTTGCCAGGTACTAAATAATTAGAGGATATATTAGCATGGTGGTTTTAATATTGGACTATAAATCTAGAATACTGAGCTAAACCAGCAAATGAGAGTTAAAACCTACCATGGTAGCTTGAGAGTTTGAGTTGGAAATAAAAATAATCTATTTTACATACTGTCCAATATCCATACTGCTCAACAATTTTTTTCTTTAAATTCACATAATAGCTGTTTGGCAACAGTTGGCATGGTACTATCAGGAAACTTCGCACAGTTTCTCAATGGGTCCTCTGTTTGGCTCACTTTACTACTTGGTCATTCCCCTGTCACAAACTAGCCACCCAAGGTTGTTAACCCCACCAATTGTTTCACATTGATTATATTGACTTTTTCCACTTCCCCAGGCCTTATTTCCTGCTATTCATCTCGTGTGCAACATTTTCCAGTTGACAAAAGGCCACACTTGGTTTATCTCCCCACGAATGTTGCCTGACCGAGTATTTCTCGTGCCTTCAACTTACATTTCAGATTCCCAGCATCCACAATATTTTGCTATTTGCAGTAGCATTTAATTCACTATTACTGGTCTTCCAGGAATGCCCAGCATGAAAAAGTTCTGGTCTTTTCGAAGAAAGGATTGCTGTTCACTGTTTGTTTGAAAAGTCTGGTTGGCTTGCCTGCAACTTTTGCTCTTTCTGTTGGGTCACCAAGAAAGGGAGGGCAACATCATCAAAAACTACATGTGCAATTATTTTGCTGTATTAGAGTCCATTCCACAATACAAATGAAGTAGTTTCCATGGTAACAGAACCTAAGGGCACCACTTCAAACAGCAATACTGCATTATGTATGCGCCATTAGTTGCTGGGGTAATGGCAGGAGAAAGGAGCGTTGCCAGAAAATACAGGTTTTGATGTTTCTCAGCAATGTTTTGGAATGCGAGCATAAAGTCGACTATGCGACAAAAAGTCAAGCAATTTCAGGGTTATAAAATATGGAAACCGTTTATGGTAAACAAATATGAATCACAGCTCTAAAGGTTATCCCATACTGTTCTTCTTTCAGCTGACTGTTAGGTGACTGAGGAAGCTAATATCAGTTGGTCTGTACTAGAAAACCTCAATTTGTTGCCTTCAAAAACAGAAAATTAGCTTTCGAAGTGTTCGTCAATAAACCAAGCTGATACCTAATTCGCATGCGAAACATATCAGGCAATGTTTATATAGTGATTTGTTCCTTTAAACCCTTGGTTCCATTTTGTCCTGGACCATTTTCAGCTGGTGGTTGGCAAAAATCCCAAAACATTCAGCTAATCTTCATTTTAATTCTATCACGTGGCAATGGAAAAGATCCAGTCAAAATTTTAAGCTTAACATTCTACACAGCAAATTTAACACCAAAAAAATTTACTTCTTCAAATACAATTTTATTAAATCCCAAAACATCACATAAACCCAACAGCTGTAAGCTATTGTTAATCCTCCAACATAGCACACTGATCTGCGTGTACTCAATTTGCATTTTAATACACTGGGCAATGTAATTGGTCCACAAAAATGTCATATGGACTGACTGCTAACCGTAAAACTACCAGCAAAGCCAGCGTTCTAACTGATCCAACAATGTGCACATGGCACTCAAAATTTTTGTAAATTAAGAAAAATCTGACTAGTAAAAATTTGTAAAATTTAGTTAAAATGGGGTCTCAAAAATAAATGCCATGGTTCCTTTTGATGGCACACTTGTTTTGTAGAACCTGAATATTTGCACAGCTCCTCAGAAATGACTTGTTGCCCACCTCTTCATAAATTTAAATTATTGCCACCGATTACATCATAAAAGGGAAGCTGTTCAAATTCAAGTACATGTAATTCAGTATACTGGTAGAAATGTACAAAATGTGCAGAACACTAAACATCTTTCAACTTAATGCACAAAATATTTATATCCGAAATAAATTCTAAACGTTTACTCTGGTCATTTTCCTGAACGCGCAAACACACAGATTGTGCACCAATATATAGACTACGCCGATATATAAAGAGGGTACAGGTGGCACTGTTTTGTTGTGGCATATTGATTACAGAACACAATAAACTTCCCAAGAAGTCAAGACTTGCTTCCTAGTTTTTATTACAGTTACCATCGGACCTTAACACCCATCTGCCTCACAAAGAATATCAAGCCCTCCTCTTACAAAACCTCACCTGATCCATGGGCATATTTTTCACCAGTAATGGCACACATCTGCAGAACCTAACTAGTCTGGAACGAGGGTCAATCCACCAATGTTATCTTCCATCAACAGAAATAGCCGCAATTAACTTCACAGAATCCCTCCAATGCAGAAGGCAGCCATTCAGCCCATCGGGTCTGTACCGACACTCGGAAAGGGCACCCTACCTAGACCCACTCGCTGCCTATCCCCACAGCCTCGTAACCCCACCTAACCTACACATCCTCAGACACGAAGGGACAATTTAGTGTGGCCAATCCACCTAACCGGGATATGTTTGGACTGTGGGAGGAAACCCACGCAGACATGGGGAGAACATGCAAACTCCACACAGTCACTGAGACTGGAATTGAACCCGGGTCCATGGTGCTGTGAGGCAGCATGCTAACCACTGTGCCACGTCATAACTTGTCAATTGCTGGTTTGAAACACTGCCTTCTTCAGCTTGCTGATCAACATGTACTGCTCATCTTGGACTAGTCAGTGCCCTTGCATAGATTTGCACCTCGGTCAGTTTCTCCAGAAGAGTTGATTTCCAAACCAGTTTGTTGTTCTTTCTATTCTATGGTTTCCTGCTATTCTCCTCTGATCCCAATTTAGACTTATCACATGTACAAAGGTACAGTGAAAAGTATTGTTCAGTGTACAATCCAGGCAGATCATCCAGACATGAAAAACATGGGACATATGATAAATACACATATGATAAATACACAATGTAAATACATAGACATCGGATGAAGCATAGAGTATAGTGCTACTCAGTCAAGATGTGTGGAAAGATCAGTGCAATCCATAAGAGGGTCTTTCAGGAGTCTGTTAACAGTGGGGAAGAAGCGTTTTTGAATCTGTTAGTGCATGTTCTCAGATTTTATCTCCTGCCCGATGGAAGAGGTTGGAAGAGTGGGAGGGGTCTTGAATCGTGCTCCCCGCTTTCCCAAGGCAGCAGGAGGTGTAGACAGAGTCAATAGGAGGCGGGATGGCGTGGTGGACTGGGCTGTGTTCACAACTTCTGTAGTTCCCATAGTATTGAGCCAAGCAGTTGTCATACCAAGCTGTGATGCAGACAGATGGGATGTTTTCTATGGTGCATCAGTAAAAATTGGTGAGTGGACATGCCGAATTTCCTTAGTTTCCTAAGGAAGGATAGGTGCTGTTAGGGTCTTAGTACGCAGCCTTGCAGGGCCCTGGTATTGAAGACCATCATGGTGGTGTTGTTTATCCTTACTGATTTGTGCTCTATGCTCAGGAAGTCAAGGATCCAGCTGCAGAGGGAGGAGTCCTAGGTTTTGGAGTTTTAATAATGAGTTTGGCCGGGATTATGGTGCTGAAGGTAAGGATGTAGTCAATGATTAGGAATCTGACATAAAGATTTCTTATTGTCGAGATGCTCCAGGGAGGTGTTGGGCCAAGGAGATGGTGTCTGCTGTGGACAGGTTGTGGCGGTATGCGAATTGCAGTGGATCAAAACATTTGATGTGTCTCATGACCAACCTCCCAAAGCACTTCATAATGATAGATATCAAGGCCACCGGACGGTAGTTGTTGAGGCACCTTGACTGGTTCTTCTTCGGCACCGGCATGGTGATCTTCTTCATGCAGATGGGAACCTCGGAACAAGTAGTGGGAGGTTGAAGATGTCCATGAACACACCCGCCAGTTGGTCCGCACAGGATCTGAGTGCACAGCCAGGGACTCCGTGAGGAACAGTTGTTTTCCGAGGGTTCAAGAAGGCCGATTGGACTTTGAAGGCTGTGATAGTAGGTATGGGTGTGTCCAAGGCTGTTGGGGCAGTTGACAATGGTTTGTTGGTTTCCTGATTGAAACGAGCATAGAACGCATTGAGTTATCGGGGAGGGGTGTGCTGTTCCCAGAGATTCTACTCGGTTTTGTTGTGTAGCTCGTTGTGTTGTTTAAACCTTGCCACAACTGACGAGAGTCCATGTAGTTAGTCTGTGAGTCTAGCTCAGTCGTGTATTGTCTCTTGGCATCCCTGATGGATTTGCGGAGGTCGTACCTCGATTTCTTGTATCGGTCGGTTTCGCCTGTCTTGAATGGCTCAGGCCTGGCCTTCAGGAGGGAGTGAATCTCCCGGTTAAACCATCATTTCCAGTTGGGGAACGAACGTAGTACCTTCTTTGGCATGCAATCTTCTACACACTTACCGTTGAAGTCTGTGACAGTGGTAGCGTACTCTAGTTTGGCCACTGAGTTATTGAATATGGACCAGTCCACCGACTCCAAGCAGTCACGTAGGGGTTTTCCAGTTTCCTTGGACCAGCACTGCACAACCTTATCCGGATTCTCCCACTTTTTTTGCTTGTATGCCGGGAAAAGGAGCACCGTCTTGTGGTCCGATTTTACGAAGTGGAATCGCCGGGGGGGACTCCTGTGGAAGGTAGTATGGGCGGCACTTCACAGTCAGGAATCGCAGGTCCGGGGAGCAGTAGTTGGCCAGGGTCGCCATGTCAGAGCACCAGGAGGAGTTGATGAGGAGGCAAACCTCTCCACCCTTCGCTTTGTCAGATGACACTGTGGTATATCTGGTGTATCGAGAAGTAGTCAGGTTGCATGGCACAGTCGTCAGGCACAGGTGAGCCATGTCTCTGCGAACAGAGCACACAGCAGTCCCTTAATTCCCTTTGAGTGGTTAAGTCTAGCGCTAAGCTCGTCCCCCTTGTTTTTGATCGCTTGGATGTTTGCCAGAAATATGCTTGGGAGTGGCAACTCAAAACCAGTGGAGACTCAAAACCGTGTTGTTTTAGTTTCAGCTGCAAACTGCCACGTTTTCCCTCGCTTCATCGGTTGGCGGCTGCTTCTAGGTGGTCCCGGGATCCAATGGGAGAAGTCTGATCTTGCGGAAGGCAAGTGTTTGCGTCTGGCGTGGTCCCAGGTGCTGGTTGTGATTTGGGGTCACTGGGGGTGGGGGGCATGTTCGGGCCCTGGGGTTCCGGGCCCTGGGGTTCCACGAGGACAGTCTACCTTTCGGCATGTTCAGGTCTTCTCTGTTTTGAGGGTGTTTAGTCTGAGTTTGGGTCACTGGCAGGGTCTTCCTGGGTCAGGTTAGGCCAGGTCATGTGTTCGGTTGCAGCATTGGTGTGTCGGGTATTCCTGGAATCAGACCTTGGAGTTACCAGGACGTTACCAGTGCAGTAGATAATGGGGAGCCAATGGATGTGGTATATCTGGATTTCCAGACAGCTTTTGACAAAGTGCCACACAAAAGGTTGCTGCATAAACTAAAGATGCATGGCATTGAGGGTAAAGTGGTAGCATGGGTAGAGGATTGGTTAACTAACAGAAAGCAGAGAGTGGGGATAAATGGGTGTTTCTCTGGTTGGCAACCTGTAACTAGTGGGGTCCCTCAAGGATCAGTGTTGGGCCCGCAGTTGTTCACAATTTACATAGACGATTTGGAGTTGGGGACCAAGTGCAATGTGTCAAGTTTGCAGACGACACTAAGATGAGTGGTAAAGCAAAAAAGTGCAGAGGATACCGGAAGTCTGCAGAAGGATTTAGATGGGTTAGGTGAATGGGCTAGGGTCTGGCAGATGGAATTCAATGTTGCCAAGTGTGAGGCTATCCATTTTGGGAGGAATAACAGCAGAATGGATTATTATTTAAACGGTAAGATGTTAAAACATGCTGCTGTGCAGAGGGACCTGGGTGTGCTGGTGCACGAGTTGCAAAAAGTTGGTGTGCAGGTGCAACAGGTGATTAAGGCGGCTAATCGACTTTTGTCTTTCATTGCTAGAGGGATGGAGTTCAAGACTAGTGAGGTTATACTGCAATTGTATAGGGTGTTGGTGAGGCCGCATCTGGAGTAGTGTGTTCAGTTTTGGTCTCCTTACCTGAGAAAGGACATATTGGCACTGGAGGGAGTGCAGAGGAGATACACTAGGTTGATCCCAGAGTTGAGGGGATTAGATTATGACGAGAGGTTGAGTCGACTGGGACTGTACTCATTGGAGTTTAGAAGGATGCGGGGGGGGGGGGATCTTATTGAGACATATAAAATTATGAAGGGAATAGATAGGATAGATGCGGGCAGGTTGTTTCCACTGGTCGGGGAAAGCAGAACTCGGGGGCATAGCCTCAAAATAAGGGGAGGTAGATTTAGGACGGAGTGTAGGAGGAACTTCTTCACCCAAAGGGTTGTGAATCTCTGGAATTCCTTGCCCAGTGAAGCAGTTGAGGCTCCTTCTTTAAACGTTTTTAAGAAAAAGATAGATGCCTTTCTAAAGAATAAAGGGATTCGGGGATATGGTGTACGGGCCGGAGAGTGGAGCTGAGTCCACAAAGATCAGCCATGATCTCATTAAATGGCGGAGCAGGCTCGAGGGGCCAGATGGCCTACTCCTGTTCCTAGTTCTTATGTATGAGTAAGCCTGGTCAGGCCTCCACATTGTCCCCTTTTCCATCGTCTGGTATGTCGGGGTACTGGGCAGGCCTCTCTGGGGTTGGTCGGGTCATTTTCCATGCGAGGTCATGTCGCAGGTTGACATTGGGCTTCCACGCAGGCAGAACTTAATTTAGCTTCTGTTTTTGTTAGAATCCACCTCAAAAAATACAAACTAAATTTAAAGACACAGGTCCCCGCAAATTATACAGCTTATGTCTCATGTCTGAGACCAACATCTTAACAGTTTAAACCAAGCAAATGTTATCAAAATCAGTGGGTAACCACTGATCAGAACCTGAACTAGGCCAGACATATAAAGAGGACTGGTTTAGCTCAGTGGGCTAGACAGCTTATCATAGAATTTACAGTGCAGAAGGAGGCCATTCGGCCCATCGAGTCTGCACCGGCTCTTGGAAAGAGCACCCTACCCAAGGTCAACACCTCCACCCTATCCCCATAACCCAGTAACCCCACCCAACACTAAGGGCAATTTTGGACACTAAGGGTAATTTAGCATGGCCAATCCACCTAACCTGCACATCTTTGGACTGTGGGAGGAAACCGGAGCCCCCGGAGGAAACCCAGGCACACACGGAGAGGGTGTGCAGACTCCGCACAGACAGCGACCCAAGCCGGAATCGAACCTGGGACCCTGGAGCTGTGAAGCAATTGTGCTATCCACAATGCTACCGTGCTGATTTGTAATGCAAAACAAGGCCAGCAGCGTGGGTTCAATTCTCATACCGACTGAGAATTCGGAATTCTCCCACTGTGTACTTGAACAGGCGCCGGAATGTGGCGACGAGGAGCTCTTCACAGTAGCTTCAGTGCAATGTTAATGTAAGCCTACTTGTGACAATAAAAATTATTTATTATTATTTATATAAATACTATGGCTTCAAAAGGCTTAGAATCCTACACAAAGCAACTCTCTCAGTCTGTCCTACAAGGTACAAGCCAGCCAAGTGATGAAATACTCTCCACTTCCCTGGAAAAGTTTGACACCACAAAGAAGCTGGACACCACCCAGGACAACCCACTTGATATGGCACCCCAATCAATTTCTGTCACCGAAAGGAGGAAGATGCAGAATTGGTTCTCTCAGCCAGAAGAAGCAGAAGGAGAGAGAGAGAGAAATACAGGAGAAGATACAGATTATGTACATTTGTAACATTTTTGAAGTGCTGCATATCCAGTCAAGACCAACCCACCCAGAAACAGTTACAATTCATACATTTGCAGGTAGTTCAATTAGGACGCTGGCAAAGCCTTGTAAAGTGGTTACTCAACTCTACCTTTTGGAATCGTTTGGAGAGCGAGGAGTGAAAATATGATGGGAGTTGTTTTAGAACACCAAATAAATTTGCCTGTCAGGGTTGGCAACTTGGATTTCTCGTGCCAAAGCAAGGTCATTTTACTTTGTGTCAGATAACATAGTAAAAATCAGGCTATTAGTTCAACTAAATGTAAATGACCAATACCAGTTACATTTGCGAGTAACAGTAAAAAAGGTAGTTACAAACAAATCATTGATATTCAATTGTACTTTCTAACCATTAACTAACGGTTAGTTTTAGCTGCATTAACAATGGAAGAGATAAGGTTTCGAATATTTTGCTTTTTGGCAGAATAATGGGTCAGATATGATAACATGCTTAGCTAAAATTAAAATTTGGCAATATAATTACTTGAATCTTTCCTCAATGTCAGCAAAACTAAGCAGCTGGTCATTGACTTTGGGAAGCAAAGTGTCACACATGCCCCTGTGTGCATCAAGTGGTGCGGTGGTGGAGGTCAACAATCTGTCCTGGCCTACTCACATCGAAGCTACGACCAAGAAAGCACAACAGCACTTATATGTCCTCAGGAAATTCGGCATGGCCACAAGGACTTTTACAATTTTTATTGATGCACCATAGAAGGCATCCTATCTGGCTGCATCTCAGCTGGTATGGCAACTGCTCAGTCCAAGACCATAAGAAATGACAGAGTGCTGAACACAGCCCAGTCCATCACGCAAACCCACCTCCCATCCATTGACTGTCTACACCTCCCGCTGCCTTGGGAAAGCAGGCAGCATAATCAAAGACCCCTCCCTCCCACCCGGGTTATTCTCTCTTCCAACCTACTCCATTGGGCAGGAGATACAAAAAGTCTGAGAACACGCACCAACAGTTTCAAAAACAGCTTCTTCCCCAGTGTTACCAGGCTCCTGAATGGCCCCGTTATGAATTGAACTGATCTTTCTATGCATCTTCTCTTCAGTTGCAGCACTATATTCCGTATGCTTCACCAGATGTCCATGTCACATTGTGTATTTATCGTATGTCTGATGTTTTTCATGTGTGGAATGAATGAATGCCTGGATTGTACTCCTAACAACACTTTTCACTGTCCCTCGGTACACGTGACAATAAATCTCAATCTAGATAAGTGGCAAGAGAAAGACATCGTCTAACTTGCTTTCATGGTTTTGTTTCTTTACGTGCATTTTGGCCCCAAAATCCAAGAATCAACAGGCCATTTGTTTATAATGGTTTGTCTATCAAAATAGTGCGATTTCATGTAGTTTTGGGTTCTTAGGTTACCGGTACATTGAAACAAATTTAATATCCATGCTGATTTCAACATTGCTAAAGTAATTCAAGGAGCAAGTTACTTTGGCTTCAGTGAATGTGGTCTACAGTTTCAGAGTTCTAATTTTATATTCACTATGTTCTGGACACCAGTGAAACAGTAGCTACTAAACTGCTTACAAGCCAAACAGGTTAAAATCCAAGATACAAAGCAGCAACAAATTCTTTGGGTTTTGGAAGAAAAAAAAAATGACAATACTGTATTCAGCATTTTATTCTCCAGTTTCAAGACACTAATTGCCGCCACTTCACTTCCAGAATGTTTAGTTCTATACAGCATCATACAATCACTGGATCTCATCTTGGTTTTGGCAGCTCCATTGTCTTTAAAACAAATTCCATTGAATTTTAAATGCTTTGCTAACTTCATTGAAAATATTTTTGGGTGCAGGAGAAACGAACCTTCACATTGTTGAAAATAATTTCTTAGAATTGCATAATGTCTAGCTGAATCCAAACAGCAAAAAACAAGAGCCGTCAACCATACAGTCCCTCAGGCCGGCTCTGACAATCCATGATCATGGCTAATCTTCTCCTTCCAACTTCACTTCTTGCTCACTCTCCATTGATTCCAAGACACCAGAAACCTATTGATTCCATCCTTGAATAGACCGAAACACTATCTTCTGAGGTAGACAATTCTTGTGAACGAAGAAACCTCTCTTGATTTCATTATTAAATTATGCTCTTCAACATGAGGTTGTGTTCTCAGGTTCTAGAGTTCCCAACCAGCAAAAACAACCTCTCAGTATATTTGGGTGGTACGGTAGCACAGTGGTTAGCACTGTTGCTTCACAGCACCAGGGTCCCAGGTTCGATTCCTGGCTTCGATCACTGTCTGTGCAGAGTCTGCACATTCGGCCTGTGTGGGTTTCCTCCGGGTGCTCAGTTTTCCTCCCACAGTCCAAAGATGTGCAACTTAGCTGGATTAGCCATGCCAAACCTGCCCTTAGGTTAGGTGATGTTACTGGTTTACAGGGATGGGATGGACGTGTGGGCTAAAGTGGGTGCCCTTTCCAAGAACCGGTGCAGACTCGATGGGCTGAATGGCCTCCTGCACTGTAAATTCAATGATTCTATGACTAGGGGCCTGGGCCTTACCACTTTGCATCAACTTAATACAGTTTGTGATCCCATCCATACACAAAGAGTCATCCAGGTCTCTAGTCTTGTCCACAACTATTGTCCAAATTATTTTGAAAGTAAGCCAGTGCCATGCTGTCGGATGGGGAATCAGATTTAGAGAGGTTACGATAAAAGGAAGCGGACGTCAAATTAGGGGTCAGACGATTATGGGAGGTCACTAATCTGGGAGATATAACCAAGAAGCAGACGAGTGGGCTAGTCAGCGAGCAGCTTTGTCCTAGTGTTCATAAAAAGACCCCATTGAACATCGTAATGTGTGCTCAGATTTGTGGAAAATAAGTCAAATTGAGCCTGGAGCTTTAGCCTGGGTCACTGTCCGTGTGGAGTTTGCACATTCTCCCCGTGTCTGTGTGGCTTTCACCCCCACAACCCAAAGATGTGCAGTTTAGGTGGATTGGCCACGCTAAATTGCCCCTTAATTGGAAAAAAAATAATTGGGTACTCTAAATTTATTTTTTAAAAGTTTTGATCCTCTCTGAAAGCAAGATTTCAGGAGTTTGAAAGGGTGCACCACTGTATAATGTCCACCAGGGTCTGATATTACACTGAAGGGGAGAATTATATTCTTTTGTGAATTGTCGTCATCCCCAGGTCTGCGGTTAAAACTGGAGTGAAACACCTTGCCAACCCAAGCTTTATGCAATCTGGTGTGATCCAGAACATGAAGATGCGATTCTTGAAGGAATGCAACATCAAGTTGCAACAACACTTCAGAACATATTACTGGGCCATTTAACCCTCAAACATTTCACGCAACCAATCTGACCAAGAGCCCTGTACCACCCTGACCACCTGAGTTAGTCGTACGTATCGGACGACTTCATAAAAGGGTCACTAAATTGAATGGAAAAGAAAGCAAAGCAAAGAGGATCCATTATATAATGAACATGGCCAAATACATAAAAGTCTTTGTTTACTGTCAACGCAGGAAATCCATCCTTTCCCACTCCATCACCTGAACAATCACACCCCCAAACCACCGGAATAAAAACCAAACAGTGTGATAATAAACATATAACTAAACAAAACCAGGAATCAAATCCTAAGCTCGCCATTATAAACAGGACGAGCAGCAGGTATTCCGCCTTATACGAGATCCGTTGAGTAATCACCCTTGTTCATGCGGCATACCACTGACAAGAGCTACATTATATAAGCCATTGAAAAATTGCCTGTCTGAGCAGCATACCAAGAGCTCTAATAAACAGCCATTCGAACATGCGCTTAATTTTGAGCATATTAAATGGTCAATATTTGCATTCAAATAAATGATACCCAAAAGCAAAACCCATTAACAAGTATGCATGTGCTGCTAAAGAAAAAAATCTGCCTCATTTGATTCATCAAAGAATTGATCTTCTCCGTTAAATGAGATGTGGAGCCAGGCAGGGTAAATCGGCCCAACGCTTTCTTGTACAGTGTGCACTTGATGTTGTTGAATGCTGCACACATCCTTGCCAGACTGGAGTCTCAGTCGATCCCTATTGAGTGGTCCTGGTAACATCATGGTGCTCCTTTGCCCACCGAAAAACAAGCTCCTTAACTTTGTAGCAATGGAAGTGAACTACAATGGTTCGCGGCAGGTCACCAGAGCAAAGTTTCAGCCAAAGGGTGCAGTGGGCTCGGTCTAGATCTGGGGATTAAGAGTATGCATCTTAGTTCGCTATCTTTTGAAATTATTCTGACAGTATTGGGCTTCAGCATTCAGTTCCTTCTGCTACACCAGCAATATGTAGGTTTGGTCAACTTGACTGGTTTTCCAGGTCATCAACTTTGACCCGCAACGAAGCACTCTCCTTAATTGCCGCAGTCAGCCTGGACTCGTGTACTGATCCAATCGCTGTGGTCCGAAAGGGCCATCTTGATGTCGGCACAGGTGCTGGTGTGAGAGTCGACAGCTAAAGGAATGGTATTAAGAGAGAACTGAACAGGACCCACTGATTATTCCAATTAAATTTTCAGCTCCAGAGTCAAACTCCGTTGGGATTTGTCAAGATCAGTGATCAGAATTTCACTCTGGATCTCGGGTTATTAGAATCATGGGGGAGCCACCGCTGTCTATATGTAGCTGTCTCAGTGTTTCAAATACTTGGGCAATTTTTATTTTTATAGATTGTTCGAGTGATTAAATTAATTTTCACAGCAACAAAGAATATACCGGCACATTAAGAAAGAATTTGTAAAAGGGGTGATCAGGGAAAACACGTGTGCGCTTCCCGTACATTGCACAACGGAAAGTCAAGTTTATTAAATTTTCAGTTAAGGACATAATGAAGAGGTCTGATACAGAGAATATTTAGATGCTAACACATCAGCTCCTAGTTAATGTCTTCTTTCATCTATGCCTCTTCGACTAAATCAAGGACGCTGAATATAATTCTACCCACAGAAGCCTCCCTCCACACGTTGACCAAATAAATATTCCCTTTGCCCAAGTACAGACACAAAGATCAGCAATTCTGTGACTGGTGCTATTCAGGACCAGATGCAATTCAGCTGATGTCAGAACACATTCACTTTTCCACATGGTTCAACCTCATGTGTATGTTCACCCTCACTTGGGTACACCATGGTCATTTCTTTGACGGTCATAAATTGCCTTAGATGCCTGCAAAAAAGAATGCAACAGTACGAGAGGTAACATATCATACACAAGACCCTCAGAGGAAAACTAAGTGGATACAACAGAAAATCTAGGCAGCAGATATTTATTGGTCCCTAAAGATTGCTGGTTGCCACCTTACCAATCATAGTTCAGGGATTTTCATAGGTTGGACTTAATAGCTGAGGCAGTTTCTTGATGCATTCACTTGTCTGTCTAATCCAGCAGGCTGTCAACTTTTGTGCTGAATTGTTCAAAAATTGTGAATAGATTTCACAGTGCTTCTTTAGTGGCGCAAGGCATTATATTGAAAATAAATGTATGTAATATTGTTAATATGGAATGAAAATAGAACATAATGACAAGCATTTTCAGGGTTTCCTGAGCTTTTGAGGATGCACTTCGTGTCATCTGGATGATTATAATTGGAGTTTCCAAAGCAATGTTAGCAGCCCTGTCAAAACTAACCACCTCAGTAACTTGAGCACTAAAAGGTAACTCTGCAAAAGCATGAACAACATGGTTACTGTTCTGATTTTCATTTTATTTTTTGCAACAAAAAATAAATTCAAGGGTCCTGGCAATTGGACAGCCAAGTTAAAAGAATAATTGATTGACGAATAATCCGTTAATTGATAAAAGAATTCAAAACTATTTATAAATTTTCATGCAGCTGCCACTGTACACCACAAATTTCAAGTACACGCGATTAATTACTAGTTACTTTGAGACGGCCACAAAAATATTTTTAAACCATTTATTAACAATAATAATATTATTGTCACAAGTAGACTTTAACACTGCAATCAAGTTACTGTGAAAAGCCCTTAGTCGACGCATTCCGGCACCTGTTTGTGTACACGGAGGGAGAGTTCAGAATGTTCAAATTATCTAATAGCACGTCTTTCGGGACGTGTGGGAGAAAAGCAAAGCACCCGGAGGAAACCCATGCAGACACGGAGAGAATGTGCAGACTCCGCACAGACAGTGACCCAAGCCGGGAATTGAACCTGTGACCCTGGCGCTGTGAAGCCACAGTGCTAATCACTTGTGCTACCGTGCTGCCCAACAAGGAATGAAAAATTTGCACAGGTATGTTAAGATCAATCTGCAACATAGAGGTAATGAAACTCTGGTCACAAAGTTGTTGAAATCACAAATTCAAATTCTGAAAATAAAATTAACTGTTTTCAAAGTCATACACAAAAATAGACCATGAATGTCCCTTGGGTCACGAGATGGGTATATATGGTAATACAAAACCAAATTGAGCAACTTGTCATGCCCAAAGGCAAATCAAAGTGGAGATATTCTTAGATACAAGAACAATAGAATACGTATGAAATGCAGCCATGGGTAGTTCGAAAGATGATTTTAGAACAACACAAATGACCCTAGAAAAGCTAATGGATTGGTCACTAGTATGAGGAACAGCAAAGTTTTTCTGCCAACAGTAAATATTAGAGAGCTGGTAGAAGGACCTTTAGAAAATCATAATACAATTAGACAGTCAGCATGGTTTTGTAAAAAGTGAATCATGTTTAATTCATTTAGAGTCTGAGGACACAACAAGTAGGGTGGCTAAAAGCAAACTGGTAGAGGTGGTGTACTTGGATTTCCAAAAAGATATTTAGTAACTTGGTATATCAATGGTTATTGCATAAGAACTCATGGTCTTGAGGGTGATATATTAGCATGGATAGAAGATTGGCTAATGAACAGGAAACACAGGATAAATGGGTCACTTTTTGATTGCCAAATTGCAACTGGAGTGCTGTAGGGATCAGTGCTGGGACCTGAACAATTTACAACTTATATTATTGACTTGGATGAAAGGGACAGACTGTATTGTAGCCAAATTTCATGATACAAAGCTAGATAGGAAAGTAATTTGTGATGAAGGTACACAGTCTTCAAAGGGATATAGATCGGTTAAATGAGTGGGCAAACGATAGGCAGATAGGACACATGTTGTCTGTTTGGCAGGAAGAATTTTTAAAAGTAGATTAAATACAGAGAAACTTCAGAATTCTGTAGTATAGCTATGTGGGTGCCCTGGTACATGAATCACAAAAAGGTACAAAACATCAAATAATGAGGAAGACTCATTGCAAAGGGGGTGGAGCATAAAAGCCGAGCGGCTTTCTCACAGCGAGGCATTGGAGACACCACACCTGGAATACAGTACAGTTTTGCTATCGTTACTTCAGGAATTTACTTGAATTGCAAGTACTTCAGAGAAGGTTCATTAGGTTAAATACTGGGAGGAAAGGATCCTCCTATGAGGAAAGGTTGAGTAGGTTACGCCTATACTCATTTGGAGTTTAAAAGAATGAGGGGCAATTCTATTGAAACACAAGATTTTGAGGGGGCTTGACAGGGTGGATGCTGAAAGTATGTTTCCTCTCATGGGGAATCTGCAACAAGGGGGAAAGGAGTTGTTCAATTTAAGAGAGGAAAGGGAATTTCAACAGAGAGCCGTTAGTCTTTGGAATTTTGTTTCCACACAACAGTAGAGGCTAGGTCATTGGCTAAATTGGAGTTGGACAGATTTACAGATTATTGACCAACACGGGAGCTGGGATTATGGAGCACTGGCAGGAAAGTGAAATTAAGGCCACAATCAAATCAGTCATGATCTTATTCAATGGCAGAGGAGGCACGATGGACCAAATGGCCTACTCGTTTCTTACGATATCTTATTCATGAAGGCCCACCTTCTGAACCTTGCCCTTTGCCTGATGTATGGTAATCCTCAGATTAAATCACCACCTGTCAGCTCTCCCCCTCAATGGGCAACGCAGCCTGTGGTCAACTGGCATTATGGCGACTTTGCCGTACCTTTATGGTATCAGTTTAGGGCGAGTGAAGGATTAAACAGAGCAGAGTTGGGTATCGCCACAGAATATGGCAGAGGCTATTTTTTATGGCTACGTTACAATAGTGTCCACGAATGAAACTGCTGTGTTTTATCAGTAATAGCATTCACCGAAGTAAGCGCAGAAATTATCCTGGCTCGAACCATGTCAAAACCATTTGTCAAAATGATCAAGTGCTCCTCCTTACACCATTAACTCAAATATGATAAAAACAACAATGTATATGGAGCCACTTGCTCACATATTCACGAGCTAATTTGAAACTCAAAAGATCCACCTCACCAATTCTGTTGAATCGTCCGAGGATGTTACAAAACTGCTGCTGTTGGAAGCTCAGTTGCCACCGTGAATAGATTTTCAAAAGGCAAATAAGCAAGATAAAGTCTTGTGGATTAACTGACAGATTTGGAGCTTAATAAGTAACTGGTTGCATCCTCAGACAGAATCTAGTTATTAATATCAGTAGTTCTGCATGAGGATTAGTCACTCGTGAAATGCTGCAACAATTGTATTTTGGACTGCGGTCCTGTATCTTAAATCAACAACTGAATTAAGGCGTCACAGGAAATATCAGCAAGTTCACAGGTGACAAAAAGATACGTGCAGATACAAGGGGAGAGGAATAGACAATTCTCAATTCATTTTTTTTTTATATAAATGTTTTATTGAAAATTTTTTCCCAAACAACAATTTTTCCCCTCTTACAAAGCAAACGCAACAATAACAATACAGAAATTTTAAACAATACACAAGGAACAAAACCCCTTTATCTTTGACCTAAACTAAACCCCCCCCCCTCTCCCCCCCCCCCCTCCCCCTGGGTTGCTGCTGCTGGTCATCTGTCTTCCCTCTAACGTTCCCCTAGGTAGTCGAGAAATGGCTGCCACCGCCTGGTGAACCCTTGAGCCGATCCTCTCAGGGCAAACTTTATCTGCTCCAGTTTAATGAACCCCGCCATATCATTTACCCAGGCCTCCAGTCCGGGGGGTTTCGCCTCCTTCCACATGAGTAGGATCCTGCGCCGGGCTACTAGGGACGCAAAGGCCACAACGTCGGCCTCTTTCGCCTCCTGCACTCCCGGCTCTTCCGCAACTCCAAATAGAGCTAACCCCCAGCCTGGTTTGACCCGGGCCTTCACCACCCGCGAAATCACTCCCGTCACTCCCTTCCAATACCCTTCCAGTGCCGGGCATGCCCAAAACATATGTGCGTGGTTTGCCGGGCTCCCGCCACACCTCCCACATTTGTCCTCCACTCCAAAGAACCTGCTCAATCTTGCTCCCGTTATGTGTGCTCTATGTAGCACCTTAAATTGAATCAGGCTAAGCCTGGCGCATGAGGAAGAGGAATTTACCCTGCTTAGGGCATCAGCCCACATACCCTCCTCTATCTCCTCCCCTAGTTCTTCTTCCCACTTTCCTTTTAGTTCGCCCACCGATTCCTCCCCCTCTTCCCTCATCTCTCGGTAAATCTCTGACACCTTGCCCTCTCCGACCCACACCCCTGAAAGCACCCTGTCCTGTATCCCCTGTGTCGGGAGCAACAGAAATTCCCTCACCTGTTGTCTAGTAAATGCCCTCACCTGCATATATCTCAAGAAATTTCCCCGTGGCAACTTATACTTTTTCTCCAATGCTCCCAAGCTCGCAAAAGTCCCATCTATAAATAAATCTCCCACCCTCCTAATTCTCAACTGGAACCAGCTCTGAAATCCTCCATCCATTCTTCCTGGGGCGAACCTATGGTTGTTCCTGATTGGGGACCCCACCAGGGCTCCCCGCACCCCTCTCTGTCGCCTCCACTGTCCCCAGATATTCAATGTTGCCGCCACCACCGGGTTCGTGGTAAACTTTTTAGGTGAGATCGGTAGCGGCGCCGTCACCAGCGCCTCTAAACTCGTCCCTTTACAGGACTTTCTCTCCAGTCTTTCCCACGCCGCTCCCTCACCCTCCATCATCCATTTACGTATCATTGCCACATTGGCAGCCCAATAGTAATCGCCCAAGTTCGGTAGTGCCAATCCTCCTCTGTCCCTACTACGCTGAAGGAACCCCCTCCTTACTCTCGGAACTTTCCCTGCCCACACGAAGCTCGTGATGCTCCTGTCTATTTTATTGAAAAAGGTCTTAGTGATTAGTATAGGGAGACATTGAAATACAAATAAGAACCTCGGGAGGACCATCATCTTAATTGCTTGCACCCTGCCCGCCAGCGATAGAGGCTGCATGTCCCACCTCTTGAAGTCCTCCTCCATTTGTTCTACCAACCGTGTCAGATTAAGTCTGTGCAAGGTTCCCCAGCTCCTAGCGATCTGAATCCCCAGGTATCGGAAGTTTCTTTCCACTTTCCTTAGAGGCAAGCCTTCTATCTCTCTACTCTGGTCCCCTGGATGTATCACAAATAATTCACTCTTCCCCATGTTTAGCCTATACCCCGAGAAATCCCCGAACCCCCTCAAAATTCGCATAACCTCTATCATTCCCCCCCGCTGGGTCCGACACGTATAACAATAGGTCATCCGCATATAACGAGACTCGGTGTTCTTCTCCCCCTCTAATCACCCCTCTCCATTTCCTGGAGTCTCTCAACGCCATGGCCAGAGGTTCAATTGCCAACGCGAACAACAATGGAGACAGCGGGCATCCCTGTCTTGTTCCCCTATATAGTCGGAAATACTCCGATCTATGTCGAGACAATTCTCAATTCAATGGAGCGATCAGTTCGCAAATTTATTTTCTCTACGTTGAATCTAATATATTTTTTAATATAAATTTAGAGTACTCAATTATAGTTTTTCCAATTATGCGGCAATTCAGCATGGCCAATCCATCTACCTACCCTACACATCATTGGATTGTGGGGGTGAGACCCATGCAGACACGGGGAGAATGTGAAAACTCCACACGGACAGTGACCCGGGATCGAACCCAGGTCCTCGGCGCTGTGAGGCAACCGTGTGAACAACTGCCCATGACATTAAATCCAACATGATGCAGTTTTGGAGGGGCCATTCCAAGTATCTATAAACCTTACAGAGTTGCATGCTCACGTTTCTGGGCAGAAGACCTCAGATATTATATTACATTAGTCATTGAAAGTCCATGTCAAGTGCCGTAAGGCCATTGCAAATATAATTAGAGTGTTGATAAAATGTCAAGACAATTAACGATAAAAACAAGAAATTGCACCATTCCTTTGTTACAGTCCTTGGTCCAGCCACAGTTATAATACGGTGCCAAATTTTGGTAATCACACATCACAGCAGTTGCTGAAATCCTGGAAAAGTTTCAGGAAGACATAATAAATATGAGCACAAATACACTATATGGCCCCTTGATATAATCAATATAATCATGGTGGAGTGTCTGCCTCAATTCTACTTTCCTGCCGACCCCCCCCAAAACCTCAATTACCCGAGTTCCAATGACTATCTGAACTTGCAATAGACTCAAAAATGGGGCATCCTACAATCCTCTGCCATAATTAATTCCAAAGATTCACAAGTTCTGATTCAAACTCATCAGTCCAAAATAACCACGCTCTTCTGCCAAGACCGTATCTCAATATTCTACATGTAAATATTCAAGTTGCAAATTAACATCTCTCCTCCATCTTCCTCAAACCAGATTTCCACAGTTAGATGAGCATGTTTTGTTTCGGAATGCTACCTGTATAAGCTCCCAAGAATCTCCCAAACTAATTTAATGGCATGAAGCCCTGCTGCATCTGACCGCATATGAAGAAAAAAAAAACTGAAAAAAACCTGCATTTATATTGCATTTTGCATGACTACCAATCGTCTCAAAGCACTTGACGGCCAATTAAGTATTTTGGATTGGTGGAGTACAGGAAACACGGCAACCAATCTGTGACCAAACATCAACGTAATAATGAGCAAATAATCTCTTGTTGATTGAAGGACATCAGGGATAATGCAATGGGAACGTTTCAGTTCACCCGAGAAGGTACACGCAACTTCTGTTTAACATCTCATCCAAAGACGACACCTCCAGGAGAGCAGCACTCCCACACTGGAGTGTCAACCTAGATTGTGACCAAATCCTAGAGTGAGTATTGAACCCAGACCACGCGAGTAGGTGAGAGTGCTACCAAATGAGCTACAGCAATGTTCCATATGCATATACACACACATCTTCTGCTTTAGGTTGTTCCAGGTTATTAGTTTTAGCATTGCTGGGTTAATTTATTGCATTTTACTATTAGTATTAGCATTATGAAATATGTATACATGACATGACAAGGGGTGCCGGGGCAGCACGGTGACACAGTGCTGCCTATAGTGCTGATGATCCGGGTGCGATCCCGGCCCCGAGTCACTGTCCGTGTGGAGTTTGCACATTCTCCCAGTGTCCGCATGGGTTTCACCCCCACAACCCAAAACGATGTGCAGGGTAGGTGGATTGGCCACACTAAATTGCCCTTAATTGGAAAAAAAATTATTGATTACTCTTAAATTTTTTTTTTTTTTATTTTTTTAAAGACAAGGGGTGTCACAATGGTTAGCACTGCTGCCTCACAGTGGCAGGGACCAGAGTTCAATTCTAGCTTTGGGTGGCTGTCTGAGTGGAGGTTGCCTGTTCTCTCGGTGTCTGCGTGGGTTTCCTCCGGGTGCTCTGGTTTCCCCACACTCCAAATAGGTCCAGGTTAGGTTGATTAGCCTTGCTAAATTGCCCCTTAGTGCCCAGGCTACGTGGGGTGACGGGGTTGCAGCAGATCAGGTGGGGGCCTGGGTAGGGTGCTCTTAAGGGTCGGTGCAGACCCAATGGGCCGAATCGCCTCCTTCTGCATTGCAGGGACTCTATGAATTCTATGCTGACTGCACAGAAAGTCAAGGTCAAAGACCAAACCTCAAATTAATTTTGCTTAGTATCACTGTTCTCTGGAAACTGAGGTAGAACGGTTTCCTCCAAAGTGTAGACATTTTATTTATAGCTTAGAGAGTAACCAAAGGCGGCATCCTAAAAATTCCCTGCATCAAATACCAAAATTGCCCCTCAGTCCCAGAATTTATTTCAATTGACCTGTTTTTTGCAGACACAGCATGATCTTCCTTGTATGGTGAAAACACCATTCATGTAGGGTTTGTCCTTTTTACAAAGCATCTCCAAATTCAATTTTAAAATCAAGTAAACCTTAACTTACTGTTTCAAACTTTTCTTTAAACACTAGCTGCAAAAATCAGATGCTGCAAGGGGGGGGAAAAGAAGAGTTCAGGTTCACATTTGCACTTTTAATACAACTTTCAAGTAATCTGTTTTTGTTTATAATCGTGACCTAGATAGATTATTTTTTTAAAAACTGGGTTCAGGTTAGGTCAAGAAAGACATAGTTAAAACATTTTTTTTGTGCTGCAAATGTTTGTATAACAGGCGCAACTTGAAAAATTGAATATCTATTTCTACTGGAACACAGATCCTTTGAATTGAACCAGGTTAATTTTGAAAAAAAAAAAGACTTGTAAAGATTCAGCAGTTTCCTCAGGCACCACTTGTTTTCAACAGATCACAATTGCTATGGAAACATCATGTTCCTCAGTAACAAAGTCTGAAATGATCTATGACACATGAATGAAAGATGTCCAGACTCAGTGACTGAATCACCCCTGCAGCACCAGGCACAATGTCAAGTAAAAAGGCACCAATTCTTAGTTGTTGATTAAAAAGCATAAAAACTGATTTTGCCACTGGTTAAAAGGTTAGGTATTTAACCAAAAATAAACAGGTGCTTTCAGTTAAATACTGTGTATGACACAAAACAATGTGGAAATAGCTTGTTCAATCCTGTGTTGGCATTAAACAAAACATTGACATTTATTGTTTTTACACCATTTTTTTGCTTGTGGCAGGAACTAATGTGTTTTCTATTCAGTAATATCTACCCATTTTATATTACTGTTATTTACATTTCACAAGAGAGGGTGCCATCGAAGTGGTATTGTTGCTGGACTAACAATCCAGAGATCCAGTGTAACGCTCCGGGGACAAATTCAACAAAAATCTAATCTGAGAACTATGAAACCCTTGTCTATTGCTGTAAATATCCATCTGGTTCACGAACATCCTTTAAGAAAGAAAAACGGCCACCCATTACTTGGACTGGCCTACATGTGACTCCAGATTCACAACAATGTGTTAGCCTCTTTGTAAGCCACACAGTTCAAGGACGATTAAAATGCTGGCCTTGCCAGCAACACTCCAAGCCCATGAAAGAAGAGGGGGGGAAATATGCTAATTTGTTAAACTACATTTTCTGAAATGTTAATGTAATAATTCCTCCAAGCGGATTTTGTAGTAGAAATGTTGCACTGGTCTAATCAAACAGCCTAGTCAGTACCCCAGGAAACAGATCCTTACCAATTGTGAAATTAAATGTGCCGTCCAGGTGCACATTCAAGATATCAATATATTTTGTGGTGCCTTTTGTCTCACAATGGTCGTCAGAATAAAAAGGAATTTTAAAAAATGATCTCTCCAGAAGGCTCACATTCAGCCTTTTACAGCTATAAATGGAATCCAAAATAAATCAGCAAACAAATAAATTCCAGCCTAATTGCCCAAAACGCAACTCAGAGGATGCAATTGAAAAGATATGTCAAGATATCACACTGAATAAGTGTTCATAATACAAGCATCATTTGTCTAAGAATTACAAGGGCAATAACTTATTTGCCTGAAAATGCAAAGAAAACCATTTGGGAGGAGGATGAATTGGAATCAGTTTGCTCATTACAGTATTTAAACATCAACTTCTTCATATTTATTTTATAGCATATTCAAAATATCGTACAGGAGAGGCCAGCATCAGCTTTTCGTGTATTTGTTAACTTAAATAATCTAATTTCTCATGTGTGGAGTAGCTAGTTATGCTATTCAAGACTATTTAAGGTCACAACTCTCTCAAGTTCATAATATTCATTTGGCTGTCTCATTTGTACATTTAGGCAGAGACTGCTGGGATACACATTTCTAAAATGCACTGTTTTCAGATCAACTTTCCAAGCGTCCAAATATTAATCACAAAAAAGTTTTTAAATTTATTTTTTTACGAGATGTGGATATCACGAGCTAAGCCAGCATTTATTTCTATTCCCTAACTGCCCTTCAGAAGGTGGTCACGAGCAAACTTTGCGAACCGCTATGGTCCATGTGGTGTAGCCCTACCTACAGTACTGTTCGAGGGGGAATTCCAGAAGTCTGGCCCAGTGACAGTGAAGGAACAGTGATATCATTCCAAGCCAGAATGGTGGGAGACTTGAGGAGTAGAGAGAGAAAACAGGTAACTGCCAAGAAGATAGGTGGAAGATGGCAGTTAAATGCAGAGAAGTTGCAGTGATTCATTTTGGTTGGAAGAATATGGAGAGACAGTATAAAATATGGGGTACAACACTGAAGAGGTTGCAGGGTCAGAACAACCTGGGTATATATGTGCTCAAGTCATGAAA
This sequence comes from Scyliorhinus torazame, assembly GCF_047496885.1. Lineage (NCBI taxonomy): Eukaryota > Metazoa > Chordata > Chondrichthyes > Carcharhiniformes > Scyliorhinidae > Scyliorhinus > Scyliorhinus torazame. The sequence continues at coordinate 40,600,130 of NC_092718.1, forward strand.
GATGACAGGACCGGTTCTGGGTCACTGTCCGTGTGGAGTTTGCACATTCTCTCAGTGTTTGCGTGGGCTCACCCCCACAACCCAAAAGATGTGCAGGGTAGGGGAATTGGGCCACGCTAAATTGCCCCTCAATTGGAAAAAAATTAATTGGGTACTCCAAATTTATTTTTAAAATGAATACATTTTTTTTAACATTTTACAAAATTAAAGATGCCAGGTGAGGTGGAGACAGTAGTTAATAAAGCACACATGACATGGAGTACAAGAGCAAAGAGGTTATGCTGAACCTGTATAAGACACAAGTTGAACAGTACTGGGTGCCACACTACTGGAAGGCTATGAACACACTGGAGAGATGGCAAAGGTTTACAAGAATGGTTCACGCGATGAGAAACTTCAGTTATGAACATAGATTAGAGAAGTTGGGATTTTACTCCTTGAAAAGAAGTCCAAGGAGGAGATTTAATTGAGGTGTTCAAAATCATGAGGGTGCTGGACAGGTTAGAAAGAAACTGCTCTGGCTCGCAAAAGGATCAAGAATGAGGGGGCATAGATTTTAAGTTATTTGAAAAGAAGCAAATGTGAGCTGAGAAAAAGTAGTTTTCATACAGCTGAGTGGTTTAGGTCTGGAATGCACTGCCTCGGAGGGGAAGGCAGGTTTAATAGAGGCATTCAAGAGGGTTGAATAGAAACAATGTTATGGGGAAAAGGCAGGTGATTGGCATAAAGTCATAATGTGCATTCGGAGAACCAGTGCAGACACAATGGGCGAAATGGCCTTCTTCGGTAGAGTGACAATTCTGTGATTTGCAACTGGTACTCCTGTGCACCTGCTGCCCTTGCTCTTGAAAGTGGCTGAGTTTCCTCCACCGCAAGTCCCACTGACTCTAGTTTTGCGAGGGCCCCTTGATGCCATACTTGATCAAATGCTGCCTTGATGTCAGAGCAATCAAGTTGACATCTCAGGTGCTGCTCCTGGCTCTACATTGAACAAGGGTTGATTCTCTCTTCCTCCCCAGCTTAATGGTAATGGTAGAGTGGGGTATATGCCAAGCCATTAGGTCCCAGGTGGCCCACAGTGCCTCATGCATGCCCAGTTTGAGATGCTAGATCTGTTCAAAATCTATCCATTTAGCACGTGGTAGTGCCACTCAACACAAATGGAGGGTATCCCCAACGTGAAGGCAGAAGTTTTGTCTTCACAAATACTGTGTGGTGGTCACTCCTAACAACAGATGCATCGGCAGCAGTTACATTGGTGAGGATGTGCTTAATGAGGATGTGCTGAAGTAGGTTTTTCCCTCTTGGTTCCTCACCACCTACCGCAGACCTGTAGAACAGCCATGCCTTTCAGTCCTTGGTTAGTAGGGGTGCTGCTTGCTACTCTTGATGGATGTTGAACTTCCCCACCCTCAGTGCTTCCTCCAACTCCAAGTTGCAGTGGGTGGGTAGGTGGTAATCAGCAGGAGGATTTCTTCCCATGTTTGACTTGGAGCCACGAGACTTAACGGAATCTGAAATCAATGTATGACTATGCCTGGGCTGTTGCTTGTTCGTGATTCAGCCTTCACACAATCCCCAGGATTGGTCACGAGGACTTTGTAGGGTTGAGGCAACCTGGAGGTTGAGCAGGTACGACTGACAAGTTTCCATCCCTAAAAGGACATTTAGTGAATCAGATGGATTTTTGTGACAATGGTTTCATGGAGATGGAAATGAGTTTTTTTCATTCTAGATTTATTAATCCAGTTTCCACCAGCTGCCATGCTGGAATTTAAATCTGTGTTTCCAGAGCATTAGCCTGTGGCTCTGGATTGCTAGTCCAGTGACAGTGGCACTATGCCACCACTTCCTTGGAAGATTAGTTGAATCAACAGGTTACAGGTGGATAGATGAAAGCAGACAGAGGCCTGAAAATCCTGCTGAAAGAAGCAAGGCCTTCAGTCAAGAGGTTTAAATTACCATGGATTATCAATGTCCACCAACATCTTTTGTCAAGTATTTAATCAATTGTCACCAAACATGGAAAATGACTCGGCTTCTATGTACAGATACAAATACACAGCATTGGAGGCAGTCATTGGGGCCATCATATCTCCCACTTCTCTGTTGTTTCCCCATTGCTCTGCCATTTATTTTCACCAATTCCATTTTGAAGGCAATAAATGCATTTGCACCCATCAGGCAGTGCATTTCTTTTTTTTCCCCCCAATTAAGGGACAATTTAGCATGGCCAATCCACCCACCCTGCACATCTTTGGGTTGTGGGGGTGAGACCCACGCAGACATGGGAAAATGTGCAAACGCCACATGGACAGTGACCCAGGGTCAGGATCGAACCCGGGTCCTCAGCACCCTGAGGCAGCGATACCAACCACTGCGCCACCGTACCTCCCCAGGCAGTGCATTCAAGTGATAAACACTAATTGCATCCCAGGTTTTTCCTCACATCACCTCTAGCTCTTTTATCAACTGGCTTAAATCTTGTGCGCTCTGGTCATCAACCCTTCAGGCACTGGAAACAGTTTCTCTTCTTTTAGTCTTACCTGACCTCTTCTTATCAAACACCTTTACAAAATCTCTTCAGCTTCTGCTAAATGGAGAACAACCAGCTTCGCCAGCTTGATTGCAATCCCTCACAACTGGAACCATTTTAGCAATTCTCTTCTATATCCCCCAAAATTTCCAAATCCTTCCTTAATGATCGTGTCCAGCATTGGACATAATGCGTCAACTAGGCCAAACCAATACATTATACATGTTTAGCATGACTTCCCAGATTTTGTACATTTGTGATAAGGCTTCCCATACCTGAAAAAACACAGGAAAGATTTCTACTCACCACTCCTTTAACACAAGTCCTAAGTTTATATTTCCTCACTGCCAACTCATTACCATCAAAAAGTCATTTACCGTTTGCCTGCTCAAACATTTCAGCACAAAATCTCCCTTCAACTTCTGATTCCAATTGAACACCGCACATGCCAAAAATTCACATTGCAGAGTAAGTATTTTAGGCAGTATCTTCCACGGCCAAATTTACTGGCAAATGTCAGTGTCATTCCTGGCTGTTGTCCAATGCAAATTCCTCTCTCGAGGAATTGAGCTAGAAATATGGGTCAGGGTTCTATCTCCTGGAACAGCAACAAGGAGGGAGGATTCAGGAAAATTAAATGTGAGTGCCAATACAAGCCAGAAAAATGGAATCTGCTTCATTCTAAAAGCACTGTATGAATACAAATTACTGTTGCTATATCTCCTTTTGTGATCTGATGTTCGACATTCTATCAGATGCAATGTTTAACGGAAATATGCAGCTGCAAAGTCATCAGCCGATGACGAATAAAAAAATCATGTAAAAATGAAAAAAGCTGTGGCACTGTCCCAAAGCATCTGCAGGTAATACAGAGTTAACCGCTTTTTAAAAAACATTGGACAATACTGGTGGGGGGGGACAGCAGCTAAGTGGACATTTTGTACTTCAATTATTGAAATGTCAAGCTTGCAGAGTAAATAAAAGCCATTTAACATTAAAGAAAGCCAATTTTCAGGACACTGCTAATTGTCTCTATTGATAGGATGACATCAAATCTACCCAAAGTCATCAATCTTCATAGGAATCCTCCAAGGATCCATCCCTCCCCCTCGTATTTTTCATGTACAAGTCCTTCGCATCATTATTCAAAGCACAGCATTAGTTTGCACACGTGCACTCATGTCGCTCAGCTCTACCTCCCAGCTCCTTGAGACACCTCCACTGACTCAGACTGTTTTTCCAAGATCCAGTAGTGGATGAATGGAAATTTCTCCCAAATTAAATATTGGGAAAACTGAAGTCCATTCACTCGCTACCAACTCCATCCCTCTTCCTCAGAACAGTCCAAGGCTAAACCAGTCTGCTTGCAACCTTGGCATCATCCTGGACTCTTAGATGAGCTGCTAACCCGCACCATTAAGAAGATCACTTATTTCCCTCTCCCACCTCCGCAACATTGTCTTACAGCCCTCATCTCAGCTTGTCTGCTACTGAAATGTTTATTCATTACTTTGTTACCTCCAGATTTTAATCTCCCAAAACAATCCTGGCATGTCTCCCAGATTCTGCCCTCTGTAAACTGGAGGTCATCAAAACTTCAATCCCCTCCAGCTCCAAAACCCTCAAAAAGAGATATTCTGGCCTTTTGTGCATCCCCAATTTGAGCCACTCCTCCACCGATCACTGTTGACCAGGCCCTAAGCTCTGGAATTCCCACTCTACACCCCTCCACCACATTTTCCTCAAGACACTTCCTCAAAATACAATTCCTTAATGAAGCTTTTGCTCATCTGGCCCAACATATCCTTATGCAGTTGGGTATCATATTTTGCTTTACAATGCTTCTCTGAAGAGCCTTCGGACATCTGGCTACATTGAAGGGCATGCAAGGAAACAGGAGACTACGTTCAATGAGATGCAGACAGAGTAGCAAATTAGGTTCACCTATAAAAAGAGTCAAGATCTGACATAGAACTAACAACCTTCAACTAAGTAAGACGACTTTGTTAAACTGGGAACTGCTGGGTAGTGGCAATTATTTGTCAGCTGAAAGTGGCTGGTTCAATTGGTGTTAATTACTCTACCAAGTAAAAACTAGCTTGTGACCTATCAAAAGGTCTACACAAGAGGCAAGTTTTTCAAACTGCACAATCAGTAGATAGTGTGCACAGCATGGTAGCAGTGGTTAGCACTGTGGCTTCATAGCGCCAGGGTCCAAGGTTCGATTCCCCGCTGGGTCACTGTGCGGAATCTGCACGTTCTCCCAGTGTCTGCGTGGGTTTCGTCCAGGTGCTCTGGTTTCCTCCCACAGTCCAAAGACGTGCAGGTTAGGTGGATTGGACATGCTAAATTGCCCTTGGTGTCCAAAAAAAAAAAAGGTTAGGAGGGATTATTGGGTTAATCCTGTAATATGTGCAAGTCATGGACACTGCCAGAGACCCATGATCACATGTGCAGCAAGTGTGACCAGGTCCGGGAATTCTAGCTCCAGGTTTCAGGGCTCAAGTAGCAGTTGGAGTCACAGTGGTGCATCTGCAAGGGTGACAGCCAGGTGGCTAGCACATTCAAAGTGGCGGTCACACCACAGGCTCGGAGCATGGAGGGACAAAAGGAACGGGTAACCATCAGGCAGCCCAACAGAACCAGGTAGTTTGTGCAGGAGTCCTCAGAGGTTCCACTCACTAATCAGTTTTGTGTTTTGGATGTTGGTTCCTCGGAAGAGTGCAGTCAGAGTCAAATTTGTGGCAGCCCGGGTGGCTCAGCTATAGGGGGAGGGGTGGGGGGGGGGGGGGCACTTCTTTGGTCGCAGACATGATTCTATTATGTTGCCTCCCTGGTGCCAGGGTCAAGGATGTCACCAAACTGCAACAGAATATTGTGAATGAGGAGGGTGCACAGCTGGAGCTGATAGTCCACATTGGTGCAAACAATGTTGGTAGGAAAAGGAATGAGGTCCTGCAGGCTGAGTTTAAGGAATTGGGAAAGAGCATGGTGTGCAGGACCTCAGAAGTAGGAATCTTCAGATCACTCCCAAGGCTATGTGCACGTTAATGTAGAAATAGAAGAGACCAGATGAAACCATGGCTTGAGAGATGGTGCAGCTGGGAAGAATTCTGCAGCATTGGGGCCAGTCTGGGGAAAGTGAGATCTGTGGGAGCCAAACAATCTATAACTTAACCACACCAGGATAAATGTCCTTCCAGGGAGATTTAAGCATAGTTTGGGAGGATTTAAACAGGATTTGCAAGGGGGTGGGAACCAGAGGGCAGATTCAGGTGGGACAAAATCAGAGCAAGGACAAATCAGAGGAGGGAGCGGGAGACCGAAAATTAGCAATTAACTCTCCAATCAGAAGAAGTAACGGTTAACATTGTACAAAATTTGGCAATGATAGAAGGCATATATTTAAATACAGAAGAATAGCATACAAAAGCAATGAACTAAGGGCACAGATAAGACACATGGCAACATGATATCAATGCGATGAAGGATTAACCCTGTATTGTCACACCCATTTAGAAAAACAAGTTTACTGAAAATGGAAACCTGACTGGCCTAAAAGGTTTATCCTGCAACTGAATGGAGTAATTATTGAAATATGCTCGCAACTTGCCACTTGCTCACCAGCTGATCTTGGGTCAGAGGACATTTACCCAGGAAGTGTAGAAGATTGTAGTTTAGTCGGGCAGCATGGTCGGCTTGGAGGGCCGAAGGGCCTGTTCCCGTGCTGTATTATTTCTTTGTTCTCTTTAGCCTGTTTAGCTCCCTCGGCCACCGTTGTGAAAGACAACTCAACATTTTGCTCAGTTCAGGGAAATTTGTAAATGTTTGCGCACTTGATAACCCTAATCCAGGATGGCCCTTTAAAACTAGCTATTAAACTCAATTCCACTTGCAATAAACACCAACATTTCAATTTGCCTTCCAGCTCAGCTTTTCAGTCTATCCACACGACTATAATTTCTCACCCCGGTACTGAAGACTGAATTCGTTATTAAATCACACTCAATAATGCACAACTTAAACAAATTAATTGTGAGGTTGGGGCCAATACAGCTGAAGGTGGTGTACAGAGCACTCCTTACAAGGGCGAGAATGAGCCAGCTCTTTGAGGGTGGAAGAGGTACGTGAACATTGCTCCAGGGCGGGGGGGCCACATTCATATGTTTTAGTCCTCCAAAGCTGAAGGATTACTGGAAGGAGGTTTTTAAGGGTAATCTCTAAAGTGGTGCATGGGAAACTGGACCCGGGCCCTCGGGAGGCCATATTCAGGGTGTCGGACCAGTCGGGTTGGAAACTGGTGCGGAGGCAGATGTTGTAGCCTTAGCCTCGCTGATCGCCCGAAGGCGGATCCTGTTAAGGTGGAGATCAACCTCTCCACCGTGTGCACTGACAAAGCAGAGTAGTCTGCTGGAATTCTTGACACTTGAGAAGGTCAAATTTGAACTGAGGGGTTTTACAATTAAGGGGCGTTATTCATTATGCACTTTCGAGAATTGGATTACATCAAACGTTGGGGGGGGGGGGGGGGGCGGACTGTATGTGTTAATGGTGACTATGGGTGATTCCGGATTCCTTTTTCCCATTTATTTATGTTTTTTTTGTTTTGTTTTTTTAATATATTTATTAAAGTTTTTTACCAACACAATTTTTTCCCCTTACAAATAATAACTCTTCCCCCCCCCCCCCCCCCCCCCCCCCCCCCCCGTAACAAAATAACACAAAATCGCACTGAGCAAGATATATACATGGCAAAATGGTATATTTACATAGCTTTATACACTGGCTCTCTCCCGCACGTGCCAGTTTCCCCCGCCCTTCATGTTATCTCCTGCTCATCCATCCCCCCAAGCAATCCCCCATTCACCCCCCCCCCCCCCCCCCCCCGGCCCCCCCATGGTTGCTGCTGACCGATCTTCCTCTAACACTCCGCGAGATAGTCTAGGAACGGTTGCCACCGCCTGTAGAACCCCTGCGCAGACACCGCCTGTAGAACCCCTGCGCAGACCCTCTCAAGGCAAACTTAATCCTCTCCAGCTTTATGAACCCGGCCATGTCGTTTATCCAGGCCTCCAGGCTAGGGGGCTTCGCCTCCTTCCACATTAGCAAGATCCTTCGCCGGGCTACCAGGGACGCAAAGGCCAGAATGCCGGCCTCTTTCGCCTCCTGCACTCCCGGCTCGTCCACTACTCCAAATATTGCTATCCCCCAGCTTGGCTTGACCCAGACTTTCACCACCTGAGATATTGCTCCCGCCACTCCTCTCCAGAACCCCTCCAGTGCCGGGCATGACCAAGACATATGGACATGGTTCGCCGGACTCCCTGAACACCTTCCACATCTGTCCTCTACCCCAAAGAACCTACTCAACCTTGCCCCCGTCAAGTGCACTCTGTGAACCACCTTAAATTGTATCAGGCTGAGCCTGACACATCCCCATTTATTTATGTTAACCTGCAGGCTAATGTTTGGGGGTTTGGTGGGAGGATGGGATCGTTGTTATTGATATGGGGATTGACATTGCATTCGTTACTGATTGTTTATTGTTGGGTGTAAATTTGGGAGAAAATGTGAAAAGGAGAATTAAAATATTTTTTTAAAAACGTAAACAAATTAAACAATTTGTTCAACTAGGAGGTTTCACGGTTAACTGCAGTCATCGACATTAACTGATTGATCTTGCAGAGGGAGACTGATCTTGCAGAGTGAGACTGACAGGAAACTTACTGGTTACTAACATTGGGGCATTCATCATAACCAAACATGCATTAGTATGTCAGCTTTACAAATTGGAGCAATTCACTTGACCCTTCAGTATGCTGAAAACGAATTAGTTAACCTGAAAATCTCATTCAAGTAAAAATTCAACTGCCCAAGTCTTTCCTCATAACATAATTTCCTAATTTTAAAAAAGAAATTATGGTTATGTGTTTTCTCCAATAATACCCATCCTCTGAGCTAATGACCGAACTGCACACGATGCGCCGTGGGTTCTGACCAAATTCTAATACAGCTGCAAGCTACTCATCCACAAAAACTAGTGCAGTTGCTGGAAACCTGAAATAACAGGAATGCTGGAAATACTAAGCAGATTTGGCAGCCTCTGGAGGATAGAGAGAGAGAGAGAGAGAGAGAGAGAGAGAGAGAGAGAGAGAGAGAGAGAGAGAGAGAGAGAGAGAGAGAGAGAGAGAGAGAGAGAGAGAGAGAGAGAGAGAGAGAGAGAGAGAGAGAGAGAGAGAGAGAGAGACACAAAATTAACTTTTCAGCTTAATTACTTTCATCAGAGTTCGTGATGAACGGTCATCAACCAGCAATTTTTTTTCCTAACACTTACTTGATTTGTTTCCTACCCTATTTGTTGGAATCTAAGATTTTGCTTTTTTTTTCCCCCAATGAGGCTGTTCACGGAGGTTTGTAGATTTATACATTATATCCCCAGATATTTTCCCTGCACACATTGAATTCTTGCTCCATTTAGCAGACACTTTGGCTGCATCACCCCATGCTAATTATTGTCTTGTGACTCATATTGAACTGAATTGGCCGCCAACTGGTCCAATATCCTAAAACCTGCAAATCCTAAGAATCAGGTCCCATGATTTCTCTTTGTTGACAATCTTGTTCACTTTGGTATCATCTGCAAACTGTAGTATTCTTCCTGACATGGATCAACCAAGCAACTTGTCTCTGAACGGTAAACATGGTTAGTCTGATTCAAGTTGGTCAATATTTATTCTTTACTTTCCTCTGATTAAAATCGTTTTGTCTATGTTCATCTCGAAATTCATTATTTTCAACCACTTCACCAACATACCAATGAAAAAAAGCTACCAATTAGTCCAGTTGCTTACATGGATCAAAATACACATTAATCTATTGAAAGGTACTAAATTAATTTAATCCAGCAGTAGCATTCAGTCTCAGATTTAATCATCCCAGTTAGTTGAACTAGATTACTACATGGTATTTATCATCAGACCAGATATTAAATGGCTTCGGGTACATGTTAAAGTTCATTGTACCCACGGGTGGTATATGTATTCTAAACTACTGACTTACACTATATGGTGTCTAACTTTGCTCTGATCTATTATTTCATTTCTACAAAAACAATAACTTTGGCCAACGTGTAAAGCAAATACTGCAGGTCATGCCAGACATGCTCACATTGTTAGGAATTCAACATATATCTAGTGCAGTGTTACTGAAACATGGGTTGGGTAACTGTAATTTACACAACCCAAGACATATACATTCAGATTACAAAAGGCACTGCTTCCAGACGAAGTCTTCTATAAATGCTCAAAGAAAGAAAAAAATCTTAATAAGCCAAAAGACATTTAATATTTCAGTAACCAGTACTAAAAACACACATTTTAGAAATGGTGGCATAAAAGAATAGAAATATTCTATTTAAACACACAAGCACAGTTTTAACAGCATCATCTTACTAGCCTATGAAAAAGGCTATTCAAATGTAGAACAGTTTCAAACTTTTGCAGGGAGGTAACTCCAGTATTACTTGAGAAAAGTCAAGTTCCAGACTGCAACAATTAAATTATTCTCTTGTATTCTGATATCAATTATTTTACATATTTATAATTTCAATGTTATATTAAAGATAAAGATTTGTATTAAAATTTTCAATTTTCTCTGGAACCTTGATACATAGAACACAGAACATAGTGCAGAAGGAGGCCATTCGGCCCATCGAGTCTGCACCGACCCATTTAATCCTTCACTTGCACCCTATCCCCATAACGCAATAACTCCTCCTAACCTTTTTGAAACAAAAGGCAATTTAGCATGGCCAATCCACCTAACCTGCACGTCTTTGGACTGCGGGAGGAAACCGAGCACCCGGAGGAAACCCACGCAGACACAGGGAGAACGTGCAAACTCCGCACAGACAATGACCCAGTGATACATATGACAAGTAAACCAAAGGATTAACTAATGGGACATTAGACTCGACTAGATTTAACAGAAAAAAATAAATTGCTACTTTTGTTACTACAGAATGAAAAAGGACAAAATATTCCTAAAATAAAATACCAACCATGATCAACAATTCTTTTTAAGGTTGTTAAAGTTAGTGCACATATCTAAGTAAGCAGAAACACCATCAGAGCATGAAACAAAGATTTTATTTTCAGTTAGACAGAAACATCCAACAATGAAGTGGACAAACTAGAAGCCTAGAAAGTCAATATGCACGTCTAAACAACCAAACATCTAAGGATGGACAAAATTGTACAGTTTCAAGTAACTTCAAATGTGCACATAATTGTCACCAAGAAGTCACATTCTGCAAATATCAAAATAGAGCAAATTCATGGAGCAAATTTCTCCCTTTTCCATAACATCGCACTCACTAGGTTTGGTTAGAAGTATTTTTTTCATTAATCCAAATTCCATACAAAAAAAAGTATCAAGAATAATTCTGATCTAAATGCAAGTTCATCCAAAAAACCATGGTCAGAAAAACAACCTTCATGTGTAAGGAACTGGGTCAATTTACAGTATTCAACTTCAGACCTGTACTATATGCAGTATTTCTCATGCCTTATGAGATGCAAGTCCACCAAATAGCTTCTTCTCAATGTGGTCACAGTGCTCAGTTATTATAACACTCGATAGCACCTTAGTACTGTAGAAAACCACAGATACCACAAAAACATCAATAACCATGATCACAGTCATTACTCCCTGATCACAGTCATTACTCCCTACAACCCAAGTGACAACACAAAATGCTGCCAATTAACCACACATCATTGGAAAATATTCAGAAAGTAATTTCTTAATTGATTAACTTTTGCCAGATTAAAAATACCTCTTGAAATGCCACTAATATCAAAACTCAAATTCAATCTTCAAATTGAGAATGTAACTTTCCTAATTGCCCACAAAAATCCTTGTTAAAAAAAAAACAAGATTCTATTTCAAAATATGGATCCTCGTACAGTAGGTAATAGCACTAAATATCACTTACAGTCTCTGCACTAATCTTCGAACCTCCGAATTAAGATTCAAGTTCTACCAGTATAGCGGTTTAATATATCCCAATCATCCCAAATAATTGCTGGCATGACAACATTCCGACAAGAAAATTAGCACTTTTCAGATAGTACATCAGATGGCAGCATTCAGAAGGTTCCTACACTAACGGCACAAATACCCAGGTTTGTACATCTCTGCTATAAAGTGTGGGGGAAAAAGCCACAAGTCCATAAAAAAACATCCAATGCAGCACCTCATATCCGTCTTACCTGAGCCACCAAATTGACTGCTTGCCAGTGTGGTTGGTCCGTTTTTTCCACTATTAACAGGAGGAGCGAGAACATCTAAAAAAAAATAATGCATCGAAATTAATGAGTGATCTATATTTTAGATCATGAAAATCAAACACGTCAGATAGCACTGATAAGATTATCCTTTGTGATGGAGTAGTCAAAATGTAGGTGCAAAATGACAATACCTTTTATTTTTTTTTATATTTATGACATCAAATTAAATTATCTATTGACAAAATGTTGATGTACATTTTAGCCATTCCCAATTGACTAGACTAAATTTTGTTAATGCAATTATAATAAGGACTAATTTCTAAGAAAAACTTAATACTGGACGATTTATAATTCAAAAATATACTTGCCACTACCATTTATCTGACAACACTGATCAGTAGAACTCCAGCAGTAACTTCAGGCGATGCATGAATTCTGAAATAACTCAATGCTGAACTGAAAATTAAGCTCGTGCTGAACGCCACATTATTTCAAACTGTTTTGCATTTATTTCCTAGTGAACCTGCCCTTCGGCTCGCCTAGCCATAACAGTAAACTTCAGAGACTCCCTTTTGACTAAGCAAGGCGAAGGCACATGGCTTTTGAGTGATGGGAAACCGTGTTAATAATAAAAGCCTCCAAGCATCATACCGCACTAAAATCCAGCAGATCGCTCAATTCCTTGTCCGTTCCTATAGCGGCCATCCGCTGCTGTGGGTTCATCTTGATTTACTCTCACTAAACCTAAGAACAAAACATAGTTACATGATTTACTCAAAAAACATTGCTTGAAAAAATATATATTTTTTTTAAAAGGTAAAATCCTCAGCAAAAACCTTCAAAGGGGTTTGCTGGGGAGGTTGGGGGGGGAAACTCGAAATTTAGTTTTTTTTTTTAAATCTAAGGAAGCTCCGACTCACTGACAAAAACAAAAAATAATCCAGAAAAGTTGCCGTGCAGGAGACAGCCTGCATCAGGTTCCAAAAAAATATCCTACCGCAGAAAGCGACGGCGACCCTTCGGAAACACAAGAGTTTACTGTACGAGAAATGACAAGCAAGCCCTCTAACATAATTCCACATAACAAAGACCATTTAGCCTCGACTGGCAGAACCAACACGCCAAACAAATCATCAGTATTAAGTTTCCTGTGCAGAACAATCCACGGTGTTTTTTTTGTTGTTGTTCTTGTGGGGGGGGGGGGGGGGGGGGGGGTTGAAATAAATCCTTCCACCCTGCTGTCGGCGGGTTTGGTCTGAGGGGGGGCGGCTGTCGCCGCCGGCGGTGCAGGCGAGGGCTGAAGGCAGGGGGAGGGGACATGGCGAGATTTGGAGGGAGGAACATGGGGAGATCTCTCTCGACCCCTCCCCCCATGACACTAAACTCGCCCCCCTCCTCCACAGGCCAACTTTAACGATTCTCCTCCCTCCCTCACTCACTCACCTCACTCTTTCCCCCACCCCTTCCAGCGAACATCCGACTGCCGCCAGCGCACACACTCGCCGCCGGGTTGCGTGATGAGTGAGGGATTTTTTAAACTCACTCCTCCCCCGCCACTTCCTTCCTCCCCCTCCCTTTGGCGCTTGGGCCCGCCTACCCACCCCACTCCTCTCTCCACACACAACCCCCCCAACCCAACCGGTGACAGACAAGCCGGTTGGGCTGGCTCAATCAGCTCTCCCTCACTCTCTCTTTCCCTCCGTCCCTTCCCCCCCCGGTTGCTGCCCCCGCGGCTCCTTCAGGCGGACATGTTGTTTTCGGGGAGGGTGTGAACCGCGTCAGTCACGACGCTGTATCCCTCCGAGCCGCGCGGCTTCGGCTCTCCGTGGACGCTTTTGTTTGCGCGGTGGCGGTGAGGCGGCCTGTGATTGACAGCTGGTGGAGTCGGATGGGCTCCAATTTCACACATGGCCCGTGAGATGTCATCTTCCTCCAGCGTGCGGGAGGCCACGCTGGATGGACTTTCGTCCGGGGGGGGGGGGGCGCGGGGGGGGACATTCACCTAATTATTCGAACTGCTGTCAGAATTATTTCACTCACTTCGGCTATTGTGTGCAGAGCAAAACTGCAGCCCTGAAAATCTGATTCAGAAAATGCTGCAAATACTCCGCAGGTCTGGCAGCGCCTGTGAAGGGATAAGCAGTCGATGCCTTCAGGCCCTTCATCAGAACCAATCATGCCTCCAAGCAGTGCTTTCTAGTTGTCTAAAAAGTTTGCAACAACAATTAAAATACATTGCCCTCCCATTTGGTAAGTTATGATTTTTTTAAAACAGTGCAGGCTCTTAAAACTATGAGTTAAAGCTCGATTGCACTGTGTACTCACTGTTGCTGGATAGATTGTGTGAAACAAAAGTGGTGCACATAGGAAGATCAATTGTTCATCCAAATTGAACTGTTATCTATTCTTCACGTATCCCCAGTTCTGATTCAACATTATCGACATGAAATTTGTATTCTGGCTCTCTCCACAAGATGATGCCCAACTCCTGACTGTTTCCATTCTGTTTGCATTTGGTAAATATTTATAATTCGATTTATCTAATGGGAAAATAAATCAGTTTTCCAACAGCACCTATAATCATGCACCAAATTTAAAAGTACCGCAGTATTTAATTTTCTATTTAGAATATAGAATTTACAGTGCAGAAGGAGGCCATTCAGCCCATTGAGTCTGCACCAGTCCTTGGAAGAGCACCCCACACCGCCACCCTATCCCGTAACCCCACCTAACATTTTTGGACACTTAAGGGCAATGTAACATGGCCAATCCACCTAACCTGCACATCTTTGACTGGAGGAAACCCACGCAGCCATGGGGAGAACGTGCAGACTCCGCCACAGACAATGACCCAAGCCGGGACCCTGCACTGTTGAAGCAACCGATGCTAAACACTGTGCTACCGTGCTGCCCGTACGTATGGTTTTGAAGGCAAGACAAAATACCTTGTAGCTTTTTCACTTTTGTTGACTTCCAAACAGAATCAACCACAATTCCCTCTTTCGGCTGCTGCTATTGACTATTGCCATTATTTACGCCTCCAGACCCATAATTTGTTTTCGCAGTACCTCTATGTTTTTGCATTATACCACCATTTGGCCATAAAACCTCTCCTGCCTTAGGGATCATTCTTTTTTCTTCTGTTCTGCATAAATCTGGTACATCTCTAACTTTTTCTCTGTTCTGTTGACCCGGCCGTTAACTGTTTCTCTCTGCCACTGATGCTGCCAGACCTGCTGAGTACACAATTTATTTCGTTTTCAGATTCCAACATTTGCTTTTGTCGACCCCTTCTAAAGGTTATTCGGACGGAATAATGTAAACACAAATGGGTGTTGCCAAGGAGGGTGCAAATGAATAGAAAATTAAGAGTGCGAGTTTTACTGATCGTCAGGGGTGTGTTTTGAACCGTGGTCCGTTATTTCTAACAAAAAAAAAAGAGGCTTTTACATGTTTGCTCGCCCAGCCTCTTTTAAAAAATCTTTACTGGTTCATCACCGGACGCGGCAATCCTCAAGCGATTAGGGGGGAAAACAGAGGAGGGGAGGCGATCGATCGATACCAAGTTCTAAACGGGAAGATTTATGGAGGGCCCGTCCCAGCTAATTTGAAACGCAACATGTGACATTCGGAACCGCCCGATTGTTGGGTTCACCCAGCGAAGGTTAAACATGTTACAAATGCCGTCTTGTTGCATTTGCAACATCTTGCCTATTTTCCACTGCATCGCATTTCTGTTGAAACAGCGACGACAACGAGGGGATGGGGGAAACGGAAGTCAGGGCACCATGGCAGTCGGTCCCAAAATCCTCTGCTCTTTAAAACCACAAAAGCTCGGAGCGTGAGAGAGCAAGCGCCCCATGTCCCGGTCCCGACCCCGACCCCCACAAACAAACATCGCCACATTCCGCAGCTTGACCCGTGTTGGGAACTTCACTTCCACTGACAAGAGTCAGGACAGAATTTTTTTTTTTTTTAAACACTCTTTCTTAAAATCGGACAGGAGCGCGGGGTCAAAGCGATATATTCAACATTGGAAAAAAAAACTCCCCAGCTTCCTTGCCGCACTGGATTTAAAGATGCCTTAATTTGCTCAGCAAGTCACATCTTTGGATAGTTCACTGTAATTAAATTGGAAAGATCATTCCCACTGAACTCATGCTCACATGAAGCGAAAGACGTGACCATTTTTCTCCAATGTCATCTGAGTTGCCAAATTATGAATACTTCGCAAACCAATTTAGGCTCGAGTGATGATCCCTCGATACTACAGAGCACAGTAACTTCGTAGATTGGAAGTTCAACTCAAAAACAGATCATCTGGAGTGCTTCTTTCTGGATAAATGCATGTCACACCAAATCCTCCCTAATCCTAATGTGATTTTAAAAACACATTTGGCTACCACATTTTTAGAACGCAGAGGTCGAGCCAGGCGCACATACATGGAGATACTCCCCTATCTGAAATCGGTTTGTATACGAAGAAAATACATTTGCACGTAGATATATATGTAATGAGTGGCATTCCGTTTCGGTCAACTTCTGATGAGTTCAACTAGAGCAGCTACATAGAATTGAAGAATCGGGTAGCACAGAATCAGGCCGTTCGCCCATTTTGCAGGTAGACGCTCTTAGAAAATTGCGCTGCCGACAGAATTACAACTGCACCAGTAAGGTGATTACATTCAAAACAATTTTAACAACAGATTCCAAATCTGAGCTAAAAATAACCGAATTTAAAACGATCATAAATTTGTAAAATCACAGTGTTGCACTTTTGCTGTGACGCACTGTCTCAATGCAAGATTGTATTCAAGAGGCAAGAGAATCCTTTATAGCGAAGCCCCTTCTGCAGTGTTTCGGTGGTCTACTTTGGCTGACGCATCTTCTAAGCAAACTAATGCTGGTATCACACGCAGATGGACAACTTCGGGTGAGACACGGCTGTCTTAATATATGACATTTTTCCATTATCTTTCATATCTTAATAATGATGTGTTTTCAGATATAACATCTTTTTTTAAACTAAATATCGTGTTTTACCGAATTACAAACAATTTATTTAAACCACCGAGTGGATCATCAATGATCTCCCCATTCATTATGGACATTTTTTTTAAAATCACTCGAGTTTACACTTTCAAGCGGTTTATTTGGTCAAGGGCCGATTTGTGAGATTAAGTCCAGTTATTCCAATACATTTGTAAAGAAAATGTGGACTTCCATACTAAGTCATACACAATCACATCTGGAAGAAATGTTGGCAAATTAAATCTAATTCCAGGTGTTTATACTGCGTCGTTTGTTCATTTGTTTTTAAACAAAACACAAAATAGTTTCAAACAATGATTTGAGTTTCAACATGTGCTGTTACCTTTCAGTGCTATTGGACAGAGATTTGCCTGGACTGTTTTGCATTGAAATCTGATAATTGAATATAATTTTCTGCTTAAATTTAGATAGCCCCAATTAGTGTTCCCGATCATGATATAAACACAAGCAAAGTGATGGCGCAACCTTGCGTGTATCAAACGTTTTCTGTGCCTTTATTAAATGTTAACTAGACTATGACAATAGTAAATTAGAAGCATCTTTTGGAGCTCTCGTAATCAATTTCATGTAACAGAATTCCACTGTAAAACTGATTTAGCGCATCTTTACACTCGGGAGGGAACATACCAAGACAGTTCCGTTATACCCAGAATTAATTAGTGGGTTGGAACTGGTTCACGCTGGGGGGGGGTTCGAGCCTGCTGAGGGTTTTTTTTTCGAACATTACCAAGAAGCAAACAGTGCAGTGAACAGATTCGCGATCCCAAATAACGTAGCCTTTTCAATGCTGCACAATCTCTACATTGTTTCCTCGAAAAAAATGCATCTCTAGCTGTCGTTATTTTTTAAAATTCCCCCTACAGTTAGATCATTACGTTTGCATTAATAGATAGCTCAGGCTGGCGGTGTTGCGAGAAGTTGACATTGTTACAATTAAATGTATGGGAGGGGGGGGTGGTTGCAACAACAACAGCAGGGACATTACAAATAATGCACGTACCTCTGTATTCAAAGTAATTACCCGCAGCGTGAGGAGCAACACTTTATAAAGTTGTGTATGCCGTTATGTAAGACGATGTGTGTCACCAGCATCTCGTGTCACTGCATTGTAGGCTGAACAAGGTGCTCCCGGCTCAGAGAGGGCGATGAGACAAGAATGATCTGCAGGGAATCCTTGCAAAATTCCACGCTGAAAAATGGCTGATAACTGAAACAGGGATGCAGGGCGATGAAATACATGTTAACTATAATGTATCAAGTCTAGTTGAAAAACATATACATCAGTCATTACCTTTAAAACTGTGCAACCCAAGTAACTAGTCGGCTTTTGTCACTGCAGTCGGGATGTGAAGACGAATAGTAGATTGCAGGAGTTATCTTGTTGGTCCATGCAAGCTTTTATTGCACAATACGAAGCTCTTGTTTGTGTCATTACCTCCGCAGAGGTGGAGAATTGTCCAGGATAACTCTTTTAGAAATTCAATAACACTCTGCTCATATCTCTGGGAGATGGACCAATATTGTACTGAGAATTGCTATCAGGGTGTAATTCGGTTTCCTTCTGTTCAGTGCCACAAATTTGAAATCATGCAATTAGCGTCACCTGTTGGCAATGAGG